>NW_021850355.1:1259286-1287901 GCF_003651465.1 Formica exsecta
TATATATAGATAGTAAAAATAAATATTGCTAAACATAATATGTGCGCATGCGTGTGTATGTATGTGTTTAAAATATTCTAATTACCAGATTTTTTAACAGCGAATTTTTTAGCCGCTTTAGAGCAAATTTTTCTTCAGCAAAGATGTCAAAGGGGAATCATCATTTTTTGAAAGTTTGCAATTTGTAAATTATCCTTGCAACTTGTAAGGTTTAAATTAAAATTGTAAACTATGCATGTGAAATTAATTGAAGAATATAGTTTTTTCAATCTTTTAATACTATAAAGTTTAATTTGCAAACAATTATTCTTCCTTTTTAATTTTTTTAAAAATATCTTTAATTAACTAAAGAATGTGCTATTAATAAAATATCTGGTCGTTTATTATATTCTAATTTATATTATATATATTTATTATTTTCTAATATTTCAAATCGTAAAAACTGTTTATTGCATGTTTATGTAAGTGTATGTGCGTGTATGTGTAAACATTTTTTTACTAAAGTGTATTGCTTGAAAATAGTTTGTGTATCGTACAATATTCTTTAAAAAATTTTATAGATATATAAAGCTAAAAGCATGATCTTGCTGCGAACGAGAGAAATTGTTACGTAAAAAATAATAATCTCTAATGCTCTATTCTATCTCATCGAATAATTTAACATACAAAAATAGTAGATATTTTTCGCCGAGAAATAGTAATCAGTTGTTGAATAATTAGTAGCTACGTCGATTGCGTGACCGCAAGAAGATTTATTCTTTTTTTACGTTTGCACATTTTTTATAGATATATCACAGAAAAAATTAAAGTAACCTTAATTATTTATTAAATTTGTACCTGTGTTTTTTGTGTGCAGATAGCAATATAAAGTATATATAATATAAGCAAAATTATTTCTTACATCTTTTTATACATTTGTATAAATTTAAATTTAAATGAATTAGTCATAAAAATGGTATCGTCTATTGAAAGAATTGTAATATAGGAATATATATGACACCGCGATATTTTTAAATTAATAGTATTTATTATTATTTCTGAATGATTTTATAATTTGGTTATTATTTGTTTGTACGTAAACAATAAATTTTAATTTTATTATCTGTTCTGATACTACAAAGATTTTGATACTAGTATTCATATTTGTAGTTTAAAAATATATATAATTTATTCTAAAACATATTATACATACTATACAATATTCTAAAAATATTATGAGTCAAAGAAGATTTGTAAACTGGAAATATATAAAATTTTTTCATTACTTTTCCAATAAGTAAAAAAATTATAGATAGACTATTTTCGAACTCCAAGTATTCCCCTAATAAAGTTTGTGAAGTTGATCGATGTTGATTAGCCGAACGCTGCGTAGTAGAACAACTTTTCTCGCCATGTGGTGAAAACGAATTTAAAGATTATGGTTTATCTGTCGTTTAGTTTTATATTTGTGGCGCGTAGAACATCTGGGCACAAATCCTTATAAGGATATTTGATATCAGATGGTCATTAAAAGATACAATCACACGCAAATGTTCTATCTTTCAAAAAGTTTAGTAAGTACAATTTATTGCAACAATATTTGCTCATCTTTTGTTTAAATATTTAAATCATTTTATTATTTTAATTAATTATCTTGTTATATTAATAAAAAATTTAAAGAGAATATAAAAAAATATTACTATTAAGAGAATAAAGAGAGATCGTTCCTATATATTTGATATAGTCTTTTTTTTTTGCTCATAACAGTTCTTAACATAGTATCAGATAACGAATTAAAATCGAAGTAAGGCTTTGTGATAACAAAACGCAGAAAATTTAAAACTTTTCAACGAAGAAATTTTAAATTCTACAAATTTGATCTCAAGTTGCATTCTCTATTGTAAAACATTATCAATTTGCACATTATATATTATATAACAAAAATATAAAAATAAGCCGTATTAGATTACATCAAGGTATCGCATTTTCTTTTTGTACATATATAAAAACAATGTTCTCAAATGTGGAATAAAAAGAAAGAATATTTATGAGTAGGAGTTTTGCCACTAAAGAAACTGCGATGTTTAACATATCATTTCGAGTGCTTCTTGATATCTCAGCGAATTTCTGTGAGAAAGTTTTGCTGTGCACGGTCTGTGAGTGCGGTCAAGGAAGTTTCTATTGATCAGAAGTAAGAAAACTTCAAGTAGATTAAACGCTTTGACTTAGAATGGACATAAAATATTTTGTGGGAATCTGGTTTTATTACGCGTGACCGTATTTTCTCTAGAGATGTTGATCCTAGATTTTGTCCATTCCGAAAGGTAGGATTTGTAATGACAAGATTGTGCTTTGTCGTAATAAGTAATGACCAGAAGGGTTGCTATAAGAGAGGAGAAGCTTTATGCGCCATAATGTTTTACCCTCTGAAAATGTTTTGTGCTACAAGCAAGATTTATTATTAAATTTATCACGATTTATGAGGCTTGTTGCTTTATGCAAGCTTTTACTGATAATGTACGATATTGTGCAAAGATTTGCTTGTTATTCAAAATCGAAAGTGTTTAATCTCAATTAACAAGTTTTGTCAATGGAAATAATTTCTTCATATATTTTTCTTAAATTTGACAACGTATCAATTTTAATTGTATTTTTTTATTACTTTATCGATTATCTTAGTTAAATCGGTTATTTTCTATTTGTAACAATTTTTTTCCTGTAATCAATATATTAAAAAATAATTAAAAGAAGAGAGAGTCATTAATTAATTTATAAAACTCTATATATAACAAATGATTATTTAACCAAAGGAAGGAATAATTTAATGCTATTAACAAAACATATCTTAAAGGCTGTTTAAACGATCTATAATTCTCTCTCTCTCTCTCTCTCTCTCTCTCTCTCTCTCTCATTAGTTTAGATGATCGATAAAATTTACAAGGTAGAATTCTATTTATAAATTTTATGTGTCACTAGAATATTAGAAGAATAAGAATACTAGAACATTACAAGGGTTTGTCAGACCCCAAGTAGGTTTTCCATTGGAAAAATTTTATGGCGAAATTATATGTCGTTTAAAAAGGTCTTTATAAACATTGTGCCATTATCATAATAAGATCATACTTTAAGTTTTTAATAAATATTTTCTCAAAATTAAATATAAATTTATTTGTATAATTGCAAGTAACACGTGTGTGAAATATTTTTATCTATATGAATTTAATATATTTTCAATTTTATACGTTATGAAATTTTTAAGATACCCCAGGTAAAATAGACTGAAATTTATTTTGATATTGATTTCCGCAACAAAATTCTTGTGATTTATAAGCAAAGGCTTTTATTAAAGACACGAGGAAAATAAATCGGACATTTTTATTATCGCAAGGAGTAGCATCAGCATGTTTTTGAAAATAATATACTGCTAATAATTCTTTGAATTGACGCATTTTATCTTCCTTGAGCACGAATAATCATGTACAGGTCATGTACAGATCATGTATAGATTCTCTCTCTTTGATAGAATTTCGGAGTAAGGTCATATTACTTATAGAATTTCAAACAGAATACGGTATTACATCATATTACACAGAGATAATTATGATCGAATAATTTTGTTTTGTCGACTAAATTAACATTTTACGCGGTTTATTTAAAAAGCATATTAATCAACACACACACACACCCACACACAAACACACTGTTTATTTTATTATTTATAGATTTAAATTATGCATACGCTATTCAATTTTATTTAATAAATTTTTATTGACAATTAATGCATGTTTTCCAAAATTTGCACATGTTATTATAATTTATTCTAATTCTGATCGCAAACAAATTTTATATGAAATATAAATTTTGCTATATTTTTATTTATATTATAAAAGGCAAAAATTAATGTTTAACCTTAAATTATTTTGCCAAAAGAGTAATATTTACATATGTATCTCCATATATAAATACTTCATAAATATCTGAAAATGCATATTTGCCTATAATAATTCATAAAAATTGTATTCTAATGTAATAGCAGTAATTCTGTCTGATTTAATTCAGTGTCGTGGTCGAAGAAGGTGATTACACGGATGAGAGACGAGTTAATGAAACTTTATCCGTTGAGTGACACGAAATTTCACGAAAAAGGAAACGACGACAAACATAATTGTAACAGTTGCATTTACTACTTGTAAAATTTTATTTAGCTTAATATTTAAATTTGCAGTATAACTTTGCAATAATTTAAATCGCATAGATAAATAATCCATTCAAATAAATAATTCATTCATTTATTTTGTGAAATTTTCTATGTAAAACGTGCAATAATAATAAAATAAATATGGCAAAATAAAACGTAATTATAAAATAAAAGAGTCATAAATAAACCTCATCATAAATAATAAATAAACTCATAAATAAATCCTTTCGTGGAAGATGCATACCATAATCCGTAATAAATTTCATAAAAAATACAAACATCTTTCTTATAAACTTATTATCGATTTAGAAAAATTTATGTCTTATGTACACGTATATAATGTATAAAAATTGGATCTATTTTATAAAAATAGGTTTTAATAATTATTATATATTAAATTAATATTTCTTTAAAGCATAGAAATTATGTTTTAGCGTCAAGTACAAATTTAGGCACAGTTTCCACTCAAAGTGCGTTTCCATTTACCTAATGCAAGTTAAATGTTTCAGTTGATTTAGCAATACGCATAATCTAATTACTGCAATCAAATGTACACACTTAATGCATTCAGTAAAATATCTAATAAATGAGAATTTAAAATACCTACTACAAAAAAGTTTCTGTACATACGTTGATACACAGATTTATATAAGTATATAGATTTTTGAAAACAAAGAATGTAAATTATTTGTTTATGAATTGTTTGACATAGTTTTACATTGCTTATCTTCGAAAGTCATGCAGACAATGTGGAATTTTTTGAATATTTATGAAAGTTGAATTTAAATCTCTTAAAGATCTTATCGCGCATGTATATATATAATGTATATAACGGATATTAATATCCATTTTAATTAATTATGCCGAAAGCTATCGATTATATCAAACCCTATCAAATAATTACGTTTGATAAAATTTCCATTTTGAGATTATTAATGCAAAACATTTATAATTATTGATAAAGAAGGCATAATAGATTTTATTGAAAGCAACATCTTATTAGATAAAAGATAAGGTTGATTGTATAATATATACATAATTATATTAATTTTATTTTGGAGAGTAGTGTAATTTTTAATTATTATGTTTTTTTTGTTAATATCTTTTATTCCATATTATTTATAAAGTTTTTAAATAAAATTTACATTTTATTGTATAGTTTTCGAACATATTGAATTTATTCTTTATGGCTTCGTGTAACTCAATCCATATTCTGCTGTCGTACAAGAATACGTAACTAGACACTTGTCTGCTGTAGACAATAATAGACAGTCTATTTCCTGATATGTATGTAAAATTTTATTTTATCAAAACAATTCTATTTTAAAAATTAATAATAAATATTAATAAATATACTTTTATATTATCTAAAATATATAAAAATCTGAAATAATGATAGAAGCTGTATTTCTTTTATTAACAAACTAGATTTTGTTATCAATTATCTCTCGTAAAATGCGATAATATGTATATTTTAATTAATATTTCCATTCTATTAACAATAGATACGAGTTATTATTGTCGATTGCAATTTTAACATTAGATACGCATTTTAAGTTTATTCTATATACTAAAGTAGAATTAAAATATATACAACTGTTTCTGCTTACGCGATGTACATCTAATACATTCAACATTTAATTCTATAAATCCCGCCATCGCGAAATGGACTCGTGGGGTTTGTGTTCATAAATTTACATTCGCTATTGGGTTACTATAAATTTGACTTCGCGCTCAATTTTCTACAAGTAAGACAATCATTGAAATAGAAGGAGCTTTTGAACGGAATGTATAGAATGCAATTCTTCTAGAGAATTCTGTAAGCTTCAACATCTAGACAACAGATAAAAGATTATTCCACTTCTACTGTGAGAAGAAAATTCTTTTACTTGCAATTTATAAGCTTGCAGCTTTGATAAATGTAAATCATTCAATATTGAACCTAATATTCGTGCATTATCGAACATAATATTATATTTCTCTTTGTTCGTGTGCGAATAGCAATTCAATAAAGCACATTCGATCAATAAGTGAATTTGGCATTTCACATGCAGAATATCCAAAATGTATTATACTCATGATACCTATAATGTTAAGCCTTGAAACACACGTGCATTACCGTTAAGATTTATTTATAATTCATTAGCTTATTGAATTGTTTGACATAGTTTTACATTGCTTATCTTCGAAAGTCATGCAGACAATGTGGAATTTTTTGAATATTTATGAAAGTTGAATTTAAATCTCTTAAAGATCTTATCGCGCATGTATATATATAATGTATATAACGGATATTAATATCCATTTTAATTAATTATGCCGAAAGCTATCGATTATATCAAACCCTATCAAATAATTACGTTTGATAAAATTTCCATTTTGAGATTATTAATGCAAAACATTTATAATTATTGATAAAGAAGGCATAATAGATTTTATTGAAAGCAACATCTTATTAGATAAAAGATAAGGTTGATTGTATAATATATACATAATTATATTAATTTTATTTTGGAGAGTAGTGTAATTTTTAATTATTATGTTTTTTTTGTTAATATCTTTTATTCCATATTATTTATAAAGTTTTTAAATAAAATTTACATTTTATTGTATAGTTTTCGAACATATTGAATTTATTCTTTATGGCTTCGTGTAACTCAATCCATATTCTGCTGTCGTACAAGAATACGTAACTAGACACTTGTCTGCTGTAGACAATAATAGACAGTCTATTTCCTGATATGTATGTAAAATTTTATTTTATCAAAACAATTCTATTTTAAAAATTAATAATAAATATTAATAAATATACTTTTATATTATCTAAAATATATAAAAATCTGAAATAATGATAGAAGCTGTATTTCTTTTATTAACAAACTAGATTTTGTTATCAATTATCTCTCGTAAAATGCGATAATATGTATATTTTAATTAATATTTCCATTCTATTAACAATAGATACGAGTTATTATTGTCGATTGCAATTTTAACATTAGATACGCATTTTAAGTTTATTCTATATACTAAAGTAGAATTAAAATATATACAACTGTTTCTGCTTACGCGATGTACATCTAATACATTCAACATTTAATTCTATAAATCCCGCCATCGCGAAATGGACTCGTGGGGTTTGTGTTCATAAATTTACATTCGCTATTGGGTTACTATAAATTTGACTTCGCGCTCAATTTTCTACAAGTAAGACAATCATTGAAATAGAAGGAGCTTTTGAACGGAATGTATAGAATGCAATTCTTCTAGAGAATTCTGTAAGCTTCAACATCTAGACAACAGATAAAAGATTATTCCACTTCTACTGTGAGAAGAAAATTCTTTTACTTGCAATTTATAAGCTTGCAGCTTTGATAAATGTAAATCATTCAATATTGAACCTAATATTCGTGCATTATCGAACATAATATTATATTTCTCTTTGTTCGTGTGCGAATAGCAATTCAATAAAGCACATTCGATCAATAAGTGAATTTGGCATTTCACATGCAGAATATCCAAAATGTATTATACTCATGATACCTATAATGTTAAGCCTTGAAACACACGTGCATTACCGTTAAGATTTATTTATAATTCATTAGCTTATGTTTATGAAGGTTATGATTAGTTTCACCAACATTGGTTAATTTCAATTATAATCATAGTTCAACTGTTTTCGTGTTTCTTTTATAATCAAAACTTTAAAGAATAAAGACCAAATTTAAAATTTTCTTAAGTAAATTTTGTAAGTAAATCATAATTAATGTTTGTAAGATTAATTATAAATCCAGAAAATTCAAATAAATAAAATAATGAGTTTTAATGAATGCAACTCATAAGCTTAAAAAATTTGATGGAACCGACAATTTTTTTGCTGCAAAATATTATGTTAATTATAATAAGTATAATGTTAATAATAATCATTTATATTATGCGTATTGCATTCGCAAGCAAGTTTTTTTCGAAAGCAAATTTTTTAAAGTAAAAATTTTTTAGCTGCTATTTTATAGTTACACGGCTGTTATGCCAATATTATAATATTTTAATTATAATCATAATAATGTAATATTCTGTATATGCTTATACAAAATAATACAATTAAGATATATAATTTTGTATATGTATTTATACTAACAATAAGATTACAATGTTTAAAAAAAAATAGAATGTTATAAACTAATACTGTTACACACAGATATTATTTTCGAGAACAGATGGAGTTATTTCAAATTGTATTTCATTGTTTGTTTTTATTTTTGTAAAGGATTTGGTTTACTTATTTATAAAAATGCAAAACAAAATTTTTGTAATAATAGTAAATAAAGCGATGTTTGTAAAAACATGATACTGCGTGATATTTACCATGACTAATTTCAGGAGTATTCTAAAAAAACTCGAAAAGGATATATGTGCATTTTAAAATGTTTATGTTATATTTTTTCTCAACCTTTTTTTAATATGAGAACTATACTGCCAAAGTTTTAATGAATAATTCAGTGACATTATGTACAATATATATATACCAAGTTTTGAGCGAATTTGATGCCAATTTGGCAACAATTTGTTATCAAATTGCTTACTGGGTATGTGTGTGGGTGTGTGTGTTAATATAATCAGTTATTCCCATATTATTTCAAAATTTGCCAGTTCTGCTCATTTTGTTGATTTAATAAAATATACACAAAGTTTAATAAAACATTTGCAAAAGGGAAACAGCCGTTTGAAGAAACTTAATCTCATTTAGATATAAATATATAACTATGTATTTTCTCATACGCGTATACATATTCATTGTAACATAATTTTAATTAACGTAAATATTTTATTTATAAATTTATAAATTGTAATAAAATATATACTGACAATAAGTAAAAAATAAAATAATAAAATTTGAGTACGTTTTTTTATTCAGACCAAAAAAAATGACATGAATATAAAATAAAAGAAAATATTATTATTATAACGAAAAATGTAAGAACAAAAATTGCTTGCGTATTAATGTTAGCGTAGATTGAAATAAATCGGCGCATAGAACGCATTAAAAGATTTAAATTTTTCATGCCAACGTACAGTGACGTTATAATCATATCTACTCTATATTCTCAAAGAGAATGTTTATAAGCTGATTGCAGAAGATTTCTATCTTGACAAGATAAGTTTGGTGAGTGACATTAGAGATATCTGTGGTGGACAGCGTATGCAAAAGTTAATAGCTAGTATGTAATAGCTTGCAACCTGTTGTACCTATGTACAAATGTAACTAAATTGAATCGGTATGATGTCGAAAATGATGCAGAATAAAGGTAAAAAAATTACATTAAATTAATCTATTAAAAATACGTTTATAACTATATGATATAATTAAGTAAAAGAATCTGTTAACATCTTAAAATATGCAATGGCATATGCAACGGTATTGCGCACAAAAATTGCAACAACTATCACATTGTGAGGATTAGTTACAGAATAAATAGATCAAATTTTTTTTATTTGATACATTATACATCAAAGCGTACATATTCGGGATGTAAAAACTCGATTTTGTTATAACATAATTATTATTACGTTTAAATTGAATTACCTCTAGGACTATACTAAATACTTGTATAATGTAATGCTTAATATTGCGTTTATATTGAAATTCGTGAGTTGTACGGAAGTGCTTAATTGATGTTTCTACACTGAGAAAAAAAAGTTGTTAACTTGACTAAATGCGTTCAACTAATTATTATTTCTTTAATTGAAATATTTAAGTATTTAAATTAAATACGACATATTAAATCTAACATGACGTATTTGACTTAAGTACTTAAATATTTCAATTAAAAAAATGATAATCAGTTGAACGCATTTAGTCAAGTTAACAACTTTTTTTTCTCAGGGTATATACATCTACGTCCAAAACGGACAAGATGCTTAATTATGCTACTTATGATCGCATAACTGCGCGCACTCGAAATATTTAAAAAAAGTTAAATTATGCAGTACTTTAAATTTTGTCATTTATTGTTACGCTTTCCAAGCGCTGGGAAATGGCAAAAGTATGTAAATATTTTAGTGGGACGAAATATACACGAAAGCACTCTGTTGATAAAAGATAGCTAACATAATTTTTATTCAATAAAACTGCAATATGTGGTCTCAACGTATTGCGTATAATACGTTACGATATCGTGTTATATATCAGGTACTTTTGCAGATACAGATGCTCATACAACATTTTAAAGAAGTACTTACATAAGCTACGTTCTCTCTCCGTAAAGTTTGATCTTATACTTTTCTTTCTCAAGAACATAAAAAAATTTAAAATGATGTTATTGTTCTTTCCTTTCTTGTTTTGATATATTATAGAATAAAGATATACACACACACATACATATCGACGACATATCTTATACGTATCGACGCTAAAAGCTATAATCTTATAATATATTATATATATATGAACATAGAAAAGAAATGTTTTAATCTCCACAAAATCTATGTTTTTATGACTTTAGTTTATAATTTAACTTAGATTTTAGAGTTTTCAATTTCAACGCTGTTGTTTACTATTTTCGATGTGCTGGGTTTTAAGACAAGAAAGCTTATTGTTAGTTGCAGCTGCTACCTTTCTCGTTGTTTTTTTTTGTTATCTTTTTTTTTTTGTTAAATTACACTTGTTTCTTAAAATACATTTCGTACATTTTATTTTTAATGTTGTATAAATATTTATTATCAAATTATTATTGCCAGTTAGCACCCAAGAAAAAAAAATTTATATATACAATTATATGAACTTTTATGCAACACACACACACACACACACACACACACACACACACACACACACACACACACACACACACACACACACACACACACACACACACACACACACACACACACACACACACACACACACACACACACACACACACACACACACACACACACACACACACACACACACACACACACACACACACACACACACACACACACACACACACACACACACACACACACACACACACACACACACACACACACACACAATGTGATATATTATATATACAGTTATATACATTTCTCCATATAATTAATTTCAATTTATTTATTTTTGATAAACAATATTTTTTATAAAATATATAGTATAAATACATATTTTTAGTATTGCAGAAACATTCTGTAAATTTCGTGTCTTATTTTTTTATTTTCGTACATTACAGTATTGGCTTTTATGAAAAATATGAGTTTTCTTAACTTTTTAAACTTAAGACAAAGTTTTTAGCTTGTTAGCGTATCTTTCGGAAAAAATATGAATTATTCCTAAAAAACTAATGTCAAGCGTTTCATCTAGTCTTTTCTTGATATACTATGTACTATACACTATGTACTATATACTATGTACTATAGATACCTTTATATGTTATTTACCAATATGTATGTACCAAGGTATTGCCGATACGTGGATACGATAAGCGCAATGACGATTTTCTTTGAGTTTCAAAATAACTACTCATATTCTAAATTCTAAGCGAACGATGCAACGTAATATTAGAAATCTAGCATGTGATACATCATGTGTATAGTAACACGATCATATTACACTACAGATTTTATATAAATAAGATAAAAGAAACGTGATACTTGACATTCTTTACATTTTAATTTAAAACAAATTGTTTAAAAATAGAATTATATTAATTAAAAATAATTGTTTAGAATAATAAACTCATTAAATTAAGCAGAAATATTTACCATAGTGTATCTTGCTAACGAAAGGCAGCTTTAGTTTTTTTATAGTAAAATAATTTAATTTGCTCCCAATAATTAGTCTGCTATTCTTTCATTAAATTGTCATCATTGCATTATAAGTTCTGCAAGCAAAATAACAAAGATATTAACTATAGATATATTATTTTTAAAAACATTCAAGCGAATGGTTTTCTTGCGACAAAGATATTCAGAATTTTAATATCGGCCGAAGGCACGCTACGTAAAACGAGCGCGGAAGCTTAAATGTAGCCACTTAAATGGCGTAAAAATCATGGTAATACTTCTATGGAAAATTTGTAATTTGCAAGGAGAAAATAAAAATCAAAAAGTTAAAAGTGGAAAAGTGTTAAAGCATCTTCACACATTTGCGGATATATCATGATAAAAAATTTTTATCCATAGATATATCTTTTTTTTTACTTCTTATTACAGCTCATCGGCGAATGCGTACCGTCACTAATTACTTCTTGGTGAATCTTTCCGTGGCGGATCTTATGATGTCATTGCTCAACTGCGCCTTCAACTTTATCTTCCTCCTCAACTCTAATTGGCCCTTCGGAGTAGTATATTGCACTATCAACAACTTCGTAGCACACGTGACTGTCACTTCCAGTGTTTTTACCCTCGTCGTAATTTCATTTGATAGGTAAGTTTTTATCAGGAAATCTTTTCATACATATCTCTTCCCATATCATATTATTTCCGATTCGGAATCTAATGTCATCAGATATGGATAATATCTGAGAATATTAATACATTTTTATATGGAAGGCCTTAATTTACGGAAACTATTTATTCGTTTTAACTCCTTTACTTCCAAGGACAAATAACTTACTTTATTTGAGATTCTATTTGAAGTCATTTTTGTAATTATATTAAAAAATATTTACTTTAGAGATTATCGCAAAAACTTATTCAATTAATGAAGTCATAGAAACGTAAGATTAATTTATATTTACAAAGTCAAGATTGAACAAAATTTTTTACGATTATGTGTGTGTGTGTGTTCTATCTTTTCTCTAATCTTTAGAACGCAATTAATGATTTACATGTACAAAAATATGTGCACAGGTGTACTTATATATTTACTTTAGTTTTAAATTATTTTCCTATTCTCTCAAAATTTATAGAGCTTGTTTTCTTACACGTTACGACCGTGGGGCTTAATTTTTCTTTCCTTCATCGATTTCTTTTGTATAAGATAAAACAACAGTTTTTCCGTCGACATACGCGGCTTTATGCTTAATCCTAAAATACGTCGAGAAAATGGAGACATACGAACACTGGCTTCCATAGATCCTTTTTAATGGTGACATGTGATAGAAAAGCTACTATTGCGTTGAAATCGCTGTTAACCATGAAGAAAATGCTTAAATCGCGATAGGAATATCGCGATTTGATTTTGGTATCATTTGTATTCAATCGATATTCAGTGCAGTTTCTGGCAGAGATAGTCAAATGTACTGGATCCCAACATGTATTTATTCGGGAAGCGAACAAGGTGTTCCACAAATGTACGATAATACGTTCCAATAAATCAACATTTTTTTTTACATCATATCGTTCTACTTTTATTAGTACCCAATGTGTGCATTCTTTCTTTTTCAAAGATATGTATAACACGCAATTTATATCATTGATATATCTTAAATACATCGTCATGCATATATGTGCTTAATCTTATATGACATAAACAAAACCGGTGCAACAAAATTTTTTTTGAATTTATAATATTTATTATAATATTTTATTTGTATATTGCAAGTAAATTTATAAAATATAAAATAATGCAAAATAAAAATGTCTTATAGTTATATAAAAAAAACTTTTTATTTTAAATAAGCTTTTCTTTAAATTATAGAGATGAATAAAGTATACAAACAATATATGTAAAAAATTATTTAATGTATTTTACACACACAGATCACTATTTATAAAAAATTTTTGCAATTAGTATAGTTTAATTATGAATACACATGCGTATATAACAGTCTCAATTACGAGACTTTTGAGAATTGCATGTATTACATATTCAGTTAAGTTAGAAATGTACATTTCTGGCTACACGATGTTGATGCATATCTAGATAACGGTACTTAGCATTATTAATCAGTGTCTGTGGTGTACTATGGATAGCGTTTACTCTCAGGCTAATTGAATTAATTAACATCTCAGGAAAATTCTCACTAATAAAAATGTTCTACCAGTTCAATATAATAGTATCCATTTGCAGTGAAAATAAGAAAAACATTACAAATATACGAAAGATAGTTTCTCTCTTTTTTCTTTTTTTCTATACTATTGAAAAACACGCTACAGTGATTTTTGTTTGTTAATATAAAATATAAAACTAAAAGACAATACTTGATACAAATTATAATGTTATATGTACAAATTTTAATGATTATAATTTATTTAATATATTATAAATGATAAAAAAATTTGAACTAATAATATAAATGTTTAATTCCAATGTAAACAGAAAACCAATTATTATAGCTTGTAATAAAGCTTTTGTCGATTAATAGAGAAAATAATTGCATACATGTTCAATTTTAGTGTAATCTGTATAGTTGTTTAATTACTTAACTGGTAAAACGTAACACGACGCAAAAAGAAAAGTTCCACAGTTAAATTATTTAATGATAAATTGCGCGCAGTGGAAATTGAAGCAGAAGTTGCGCAAAACTTTCAAGAATAGAAATAGGTAAGGGAATGGGTATAATGAACGCTAATTAATGTAGGAGAATCAGAATTGGCGTAAGTTAACTGTTATTAGAGTGAACAGTAGCTCAAATAAAAAAAATGGAAGTAATAGAAAGTGTGTACACACTACATTTGCATTTTCTTAAATAAGAAATTGTTGTGAGTTCAACTTGGTTTTTAACTTATTCTTATATATGTATATATTTGATACTAAGAATGTATTTTAGCATTAAAAAAATATCACTTAAAACACAATAGAACCGGCATTTAAGAAGATAGGATGATGAATTAAATTATCTTTTTCTGACATGCAGATTAATTAATTCAGCCGACAATTTGTTTTTTTGGCTTTAAGATTGCTTGTATTTGAAATAAAATAAACTTTAGTAATATAAAACAAACTTGATATTAGTTACTCAATTAAAATCAGATAAGCTAAGCAACATTTTTTTTACATTAGTAAAGAGATAAAATTAAAATAAATGTTTGATCAAGTAAGAAAATAATGAACCTTATGCCGATATATGGATTTATATACAAGTATTATATCAGAATGACGTAAAAGAAAATAAATCCAAATCCATAACTATAATAAACAAGTTCATTTGTATTTCAAAAATTTTTGTTAACAAATTTTCCGTCAACAATCAATCAATTAATAACGGTTCATTGAAAATAGAATCAATTTAATGATCGATCAACGTCAACAGCTAATAATTCGTCTCCCCGATATTAAAGTCTAATTGTAAGATATAAGACATTACGATATTTTATGTTTTACTGCATTTTAAATTATGTCTTATTCGCAAAAGACCAATACTTTTCAATATAAAAATATATGTAGTTAATTTTAGTAATAGTATATTATATTATAATGAAATTTATTCGTAATACAAAACACTTCTGTCCGTAATACGTATTGAATATTAAAGGATTTACTGTTTTGGAAATATCTCCTACGATATAATCAGAGTGGGAGGGGGAGGGGGAGTAGTACAAATAAATTATTTTAAACATCTCAAAGCATCAAAGATGCAATGCATTTCTGTGTTACGATGCCTTTCGTATGCTGATCATGAAAGGGAAATCGAAATTCGAAGTTCTGCATAGCTATGCTTTTCACGTGTTGCGGTTTGTGCATGTCGAATCGTTTCATGCTATCGAAAATTAGATCGAGTATCCATTGAAAATTTATTAGATACTACTCTGTAACTTTTATAATTTCGTAATGTGTCACACTTGCATATTTTTCGTTATGTTTAGTTGACTTATATAGTAACTAAATATAAGAAATATGACAAAGTTAACTATGACTTTTAATGTAAGAAAAATTATATATAATTTAATTACCGTGAAACAATAAAGTGACAAACAATAGAAAACTTATCTTTTAAACTATATTGTTGCTTTAATTAGAAATGTTTCTTAATTCTTAATTAATATTATTTGACTTCTTATTCTCTATTCTCTTGTGGTAGACGCACCAGCATTTTGTCTTGTAACGTAACTTAAAAATAATACTGAAGTAACTCAATTATATAATTAAAAATAAAAATTATAGAAATTAATTTTTTTACGTGTAATTTTATCATAAAATAATATTAATTTAAAATATTATATAGAATTGTTAGCCAAACTAATTTGTACTGTCAATAAATATAAATATAAAATTTTATGAAAAATTTATTATTAAATGAAATGCAAATCGCGATATTTTAATATTGCTATATAAATTACAAAAGAATAATAGATGTTATAATCAAATATTCTTCAAATTTAGTGAAATCTGTGATGTACTGTTACGGTAGAGAGAGAGAGAGAGAGTATTACTTAAAGCATGTATAATACATTATATATAAGTGAGTAGCCTGTAAATGATAGACACATACTATTTGCATAATGTGTCGATTTATTCTCTAAATAAATTAAGCATATCCAATTAATATTAAGCATATAAATTAAATCTCAAATAATTACAATAATAATTAACTGGCTAAGCTTTTGTAAAATAAAAGTTTCGATAATATTGATCAGAGAGCTAACAGCTAACCGAAAGTTAGACTTCTTTTTGAGATGCATTTATATTCAGATTTCGCATCTGTACGTGCTCACGTATATTAGTATTTCGACCTACCATGATAAATGACTTAATACGTTTTTGCAGACAACGCGTCGGTGTAGCCGTTTGCAAATTTGTTTCAGAATGCTAATTCTTATCGCGCGCGTAGAATACTATGTGTTTTCGCGACATCGAATGTCGAATGTTATGATTTCGACGACGCTTCCGAAATAATTTGCAATGGTAGTTCGCTACGCGTATATCCGAAAAAATCGCGCGGAAAACAATGCAGCCATTTTGTCCACGTCGCTTATTGTTCCAGCGTACAATGATGGAGTGACGGCTGCATTTCTATGCGATTAAAAGATGAGAGTCAGAGTGGAAATGCATTTTCGTGCTGATAAAATAAAAATATATAAAAATAAAATGAGAAGCTTTAATAAGTAATATAAAAACAAAAAGGCAACGAGCTATAATGAAAGTCAAGCGCAAATAACAGGCGCGAATAAATTATCTGCAAAAAATTTCTTTAATTATCCAGATAGACGGTTCCTTTTCGACTTGTCTTCAGTAAGTAATATATTAAAAATTGTATGCGCGCTCTACGACCTTCAAGCAATCTCAACGACTTCGACAAAAAAGATGGTAAGACTTTTATCGGTTTCAACTGCTAGAAACAACAATTCATAGGCGCAACAATATGACATTGCAAAAATGCCATCATGCGTAATGCAAAAATTCAAGAGAGACGAGGGGATGCGAAGAGATGGAAAGTATAGCTATAAAAACATCCTAATGATCGTTGAAGGATCGCTTTTTTTGCGCTTGGCTCTCATCAGTTTTCTGGTTCTTTTTATATAAAATATATTTTCTCTTAATTAAAATGTATTTAATAAGACTATATCAATTATCGGAATTTGTATCAATTTGTGATCGATTTTAGATATACAGGGTGTTTCCTAAATGATGTCGAAAATTCCAGGAAGTGATTCCTTGGACGATTTTAAAGAAAAAAGTTCTTATAAACATGGATCCGGAAATGCTTTCTTGCAGAGTTATGCCCCTTTAAAGTTAAAGAAAAAGAAAAGTTTTTTGGCACATCTTTAAAACAGCTTGACTTACATCGGTCATATTAAATGATGCCACAGGGGGTCACTTGAAATCTGTGCTATACCGAACACTCATTGTAGACGGAAACGATCTTCGCAACACAATTATCGATTCCTTCAATACTATTCGGAATATGTCTGGAATTTTTGAAAGAATACGACAGTCAATAGCTAGAAGAATGCAGGCATGTGTAGTGGCGCAAGGTGGACACTTCGAACATTAATTTAATTAAGTTATTACTTGTTAACATTATTATTCAATTAAAAATTACGAAAGATAATCAGAGAATTCTTTTATTTTTCTTTAACTTTGAAGGGCCATAACTCTGCAGTGAAGCATTTTCGGACCCATGTTCATAGGAATTTTTCTCTTTAAAATCGTTCAAGAAATCACATCCTGGAGTATTTGACATCACTTAGGAAATACCCTGTATATTGATAATACCACTTTATTCGCTTGATTATACCACTTTTTACGCTTACTAAATTTTCATTAAAGTATATTTTTTGTTTAATTAATAATAAATAAGAATTTTTTTATTTATGTTATTTTATGAATCTAGAGAAAAGATAATAATTGTATTATTTAAATTTTGATAGAAACTAAAACTCTTAATTAAACTGAATTAAAACTTTACTGAGAAGCAGTTTCAATGATATTATTTATAAATCGCAGTATTCATACACACACACACATATTTATCAAATATAATAAATCTATTGATTATTTATTAATTAAGAAACTGAGTTTTTGGTTTTATATGTATTGAAATTTGGCTTTATATCTATTAAATTTATTTAATTGTCAACCACACAATATTATCATTAATACTTGTCATAGCCTAATAATAATAAAACGTTATTTATTGTCATATCTGCGTTGATATAGAAATATACATCATTGATATTGTCTGCCTCATATTTATGCGAGGAATTCTATTGTAGACGTGCAAGCTCTAGCTTTCCTCGATCTCGGAGAAAAGAACATAAAGTGCAAAAGTAATTGTCAAGTTCAGTTTCTCTCTGGAAACTCACTGCATGCTTTATTGCATGTCGAATGAACAGGATTCGTATTTCAAACGTAAAATGTTTATTGTCCCGCTGAAACTAAATCAGCGAAAACTGAATAAAACCACTATAAAACATATAATTAAAATTAGATACACAAACTTTTGTCACAAACGATTCACTATCAAAGATTTTTTTTCATTTTAGCATTTAATTAATCAATGAAACATGTTACACACAGATAAATCCGTATCCCGTGTCCAATAACATTATCAACATGGCTCTCAAACAATAATAAAATTTAATTTAAAAAAGTAAATTTTTTTTGTTTAATTTAATGTTATTTCACAAATTCAAATAATCGCGGGCTAGTAAGAGCCAGAACGCGGATGGCAGTGCGTCAGTTTCTGTGGGGTCTGAATAGCTCAGAGGTAAGAGCAGTCGCCCGGCAAGCGAAAGACTCGGGTTCGATTCCCGATTCAGCGACTTCGCCCCGATATTTTTCTCGCCTTCGTCTCTCCAGGGGGGTAAAGAGGGATTATTATAAAATCTCGAATTGAGATTAATTTTAAAAAAATCTTGGTATACACCAAGTAAATTTCGTGCCCTGTGCACATATTCAGTTTCATAGAAAACTTATTTTTCTATGAAACTGACGCACTGCCATCCGCGTTCTGGCTCTTACTAGCCCGCGATTATTTGAATTTGTGAGTTCACTCGAGAGCCTAATTTCTTAAATTTGTTAATGTTATTTGTTTTTTGTCAGATGTGAATAAGAAAAAATAATTTCTTTTGTACTTAAAAGAAATTAAAATTTAGTCATATGAAAGATGATGCCATTTATATATATATATATAATCTACAAGTTTGATGTGATACGGCTTAATTAATCACTATATCCTATTTGATTGAACTTGGTAAACTGTTGTTATTGCGTACAATGCAGAGTTAAAAGCAAATGTCGAAGCAAGAGACTCGTTTATAATCTAATGAATTTTTGCTGAAAATACACACGATAATTTGCATGTATGTTTAAGCTATGTATCGCGTCAATTTGCGTTCCAATTTAGCAACTCCAATTAGCTTTAATATTGTATTATTTTGTTATCACATTCGATTGTTACAATTTAGTATTTTATTAAATGCCAAATAATTATAAATAACATATTGTATTTTGTTACGTAAATACATTTATAAATTTTGTGGTTAAATTTTACACAAATATTTCAAAATTTATTAAGAATTATTCATTGCTATTTTTTAATTTGTTACATTTGTTTGTGTATGTGTATGTGTGTGTGTGTGTGTGTGTGTGTGTGTGTGTGTGTGTGTGTGTGTGTGTGTGTGTGTGTGTGTGTGTGTGTGTGTGTGTGTGTGTGTGTGTGTGTGTGTGTGTGTGTGTGTGTGTGTGTGTGTGTGTGTGTGTGTGTGTGTGTGTGTGTGTGTGTGTGTGTGTGTGTGTGTGTGTGTGTGTGTGTGTGTGTGTGTGTGTGTGTGTGTGTGTGTGTGTGTGTGTGTGTGTGTGTGTGTGTGTGTGTGTGTGTGTGTGTGTGTGTGTGTGTGTGTGTGTGTGTGTGTGTGTGTGTGTGTGTGTGTGTGTGTGTGTGTGTGTGTGTGTGTGTGTGTGTGTGTGTGTGTGTGTGTGTGTGTGTGTGTGTGTGTGTGTGTGTGTGTGTGTGTGTGTGTGTGTGTGTGTGCGTGTGTGTATGCGCTATTACAGTAAGAGTTACAGATCGCATATTATTGATCATAAAATATGTGTTGGCTTATTATGTATTATTACATAGTCTTATGTACAATGATAATATACAGAAATAAATTCGAATAGTGTTACGCTTTATGTATGGCACAATGTTACGTTTAATATGCGAGGAATATTTTCAATCTAAAATACCATTACAACATTACATTTTGCAACAGCAATTTACACTTTCACTACACGCAAATGTAGCATAAAATTGGGTCTATTCAGATGATTGAATTTCGTATCATATTGAATTACATGTGAAACAGCTATTATGCAGAACACATACGTATAAAGCTTTTACGTATAAATTGTATGCATAACAAGTGAAAAACTTCAAAAAAATACATGCAAAAATCTACAAAAAGTTTTTTATATTTTTTGAATAGTTATTAAAAGAAGCAATGTTAAAACGATAACAAAAAGGTGCCATAGTAAAATTGTCCATTTTTAAAGAATACATGTTAAATTGATATTTGCAAGTATTGTTGCCTCTTTTCCGCGATACTGATTGGTTATTTCGATTCTGCGCTATGTATTACTTCATATCAATAAAAGCCTGTTATGGTTGAGCTGCATATTTGACAGTTCAAATATTAAGTATGTGTATATCATTTTGATTTAATTGATTTTGAAAAAAAAAGGATAACTATATCAAGATATTTCTAATTCCTGAGGAGGGTACAAAAATATTTTGGAATCCCTTTTTTTCTCTATTTTCTCGATTACTGCTTCTTTTGCTTCCATTTTATTTAAAAACATTAATATAACAAATATATATATATATATATATATATATATAATAATAATTACGTGCTTTGAGAGCGATTAAATCCAATTTTCCATGAATATATATTCTATTAAAAATAGGTTCAAGATAATTTGATTAATATAAATATATAATACATTAATAATATGGATAATATAAAGTTTATGCCCCATTTTTGATGCTGTTTTGGCTTCAAAGCACAAGATTCTTTGCCTTGATTAATCATCAAACGCTTACTCGAAATATTTCATTGATTAATCTAACAATTCAAATACTTCTAATAATCCACGACGGAGTATACGACATCATTAATCGGTCTTGGAACGACCAAACTTGTTTCACTCGAAAATGCTGTTACCGCCGGCATAGCTCTCAGGTTCATTAGAGTACTCAAACCTCCTCACCCGGCAAATGCCTTCGTTAAGGTGGAGATACCATTGAGGAGGAAAAATGTGTGAGGACAGTTTTCCTCTTTTTCATTTCACAGGGTTAGGGTTTATTTTATTTTTATTCTTATTCTAATATAAATAAAATGATACAATAAATTTAATATACGAAATATAATACAAAATAATTTCTTACATGACATTACACGAAAATATCCAAAATATGCGTATAATAAAAAAGTTATTAGAAATTTTTAGATTAGACAAGACTTTTTAGCGACGATTAATTACGCGATATTTATTATTAATAATTGACATAAAATTATAAAACTTAATAAGTTTTATATAATGTAAAGACTCGCGACCAAAAGAGTCATTAATAAAGTTATCAATCGTTTTTAATTGTAGAAGAAAGTACTTATATTACTGGCGCATTTCGCGCAGACTTTCAAAGGAAATATCCAAAATGCAAAAATATATACAAAGCTTCGATGGAAATCAACGATTAAATTATAAGATAAATTGTGATTTAAAATTCGCAAACAAACGCGACAAATAAATAAATCATCGTATTCATAATATTCGATTGCAATACGTGTAATTTCTATAATAATCGAAACCCATGCACACGTACGCGCGCGCGATGTAATCACTATCATTTTTATATATAAAGATATTTCGACAGACATTTGAGATCTGTAATATAGTATCCACCGCCCGATTTATTTTCCGATACGCCATTTTATACGAATGTCACGATCAACAATAAGATATATATTCTATCTCGCGGATGATTGTTTTAACAGGTTAAAATGGGTCTTACAAACCTTAAAATATCGTTATAAAAAATTGCGTTAGTACCACGTTTTATAGAAAATAACAGACCCAACGATTTTAACAAAGCCCCTAACCGCGTGCCCTAATTGCGCGTCTTACTCGCGCGCCCTACTCGCGTGCCCTAATCGCATGCCCTAATCGTACCTTATATACCTCTCGCTACGCATTTTAGCTAGTATTGGCCGCCTATTTTGCGTAGCCTATATCCATTCTTCGGGCCAGTTGGACCTACCTTTCGTTGCTCCTGGCCATTTATTGTGTTAATACCGAAACCATTACTTTCAGGAATTGCCAGGAAAACCTAGGATTAATTCCAATCTTGCAACGAAAATCTCTCATTTTCAACAAAGTACCGAACTAGACATCACGGATGGATCTTACAAAAACCAACAAGAAATAATTTTCCACGATAAAGATCGTTTCGACTACTTGCCGGTACGAACCAGACAATTTTATTAACGTTCACCTGACAAAAGGGACAGCATTCGCGAACCGATAATTCAAGAACAGAAAAAACGGAAAAAAACGCGGAAAAAATATTGTGTTTTCGCAATGTAATTTATTAATTTATTTTATGAATATTTGATTGCAATACGGAATTCGTAAATATATCAATCTCTAATTGAAAATAAATCATAAAATTCGTACTAATTTACTCGCGATTCTGCAATATCGAGGACAGTCGTTAAATTTCATGAAAAGCTAATATTTAACCGTTACTTTAATATGGAATCTTCACACTCTTATTCGATATTTTTAATGCCAAAGAATTGTATATATCTGTAAAATTTGTAAAGTTTGAAATATATATAAAGTAAGTTTGATATATATATAAAGTAAGTTTGAAATATATATAAAATATATATAAAGTTTCCCGATTTTATCAATGACTCTTTGATATGGAAACACACACGGTTAAATTTAAGTGTGAGAATATTTTTACGATACATACTTTAGAAACAAATATATATATGTTAATTAAACTAATTTCTATATATTGTCATTATACGTATCATTTTAGTAATTTTTCGTGTAATTTACAAATTTCATATAACTTACATACAATTATAATTACAATATTTAATTATAATTAAGATACAATTATAATTATGAAATTTACAAATTGATGATGCTATCACTATCAAATATATATATTCAATTTATATAAATATTTTATAATGCAAATAATTTGATACTGAAAGCATTAACATACATTTGGGTTTATACACATTTACATTATAAATGCACAATATATATATATATATAAATTTATAATATTTTTAACATACAATATACATTACAACATATTATAATGTTTTATAATATTATTGTGATTTATTTTTTTAATTTTCCTAAAAATATATTTAAGTTGTGTGGATATTGTTATATATTGTGATCTTATTTTTAGTTTTTTCCTTAATATCCTAATGGTCCCTAATAGCCCTAACAATCCTACTTGTTGGTTAAACCAACAGAAATTCAAGATTTGGAGAACGTATCTCCGATATTTAATCAGGTACCCTAACCGCGTGCCCTAATTGCGCGTCTTATTCAAATTGTAGTAGCGCTCAAAATAATTAATATTTCAAAAAATTTATTATACGCATTAAATTTTATATTCGATGTATATAATAATAAGTAGATAAATAAAATAATTTTATAAATTTTGAGAAAAAACACTACTAATAACTCTAATGTTTAGCACATTCTTAATCCAAATTATATCTAGATCAAAAAATCAAATAATATAGCATCGCGGACAAAATATATTTGACTCTATGTGTTGTTAAAGAAATAATTATTGTCCGTAAAAAAAACGCAACAAAACGATAATTTATAATTTGATTTTTTATTATTTTAATTCTTATTTGATTAAATGAATAAATTATAAAATATGTGATTCGAGATCGCGATATAGATAAAATCGCGATTAAAGATAAATTTTTTCGCAATTCCGATTTTTTATTTAGAGTTTTTAGTAGCATCCCACGAGTTATAAAAGAAACTCATTAATTGCCATAAATCTCAGTAATTCGCTGGAATCTGGAGAATATTAAATAGCTACGTCATGCCGTTTATTACAGATACATGGCCATTATGCACCCTCTGAAACATCATATGTCTCGCAAGAGAACGGTGATTACTTTAATTTTAATCTGGAGCATTTCATCTGCACTAGCGATCCCGTGTCTTTTATATTCCACAACGACATCTCGCAGGCAAGTGTAATTATCAAAAGCCATTTGTTGTTACTTACAGTAACATCGGAGCATGCAGTTGTAATATATTTTTATTATCTCTCTTTTTTATAATAATATAAATTTTTATTTTTTTAGATTGAGAATGTAGATGGTATAAAGTGCAATAGAATGTAATGTTTTTCATATTTTATGATGGTGATATTATTTAACTAATATATTTTAATTCTGTGCCTTTGTGTTTTTTTTTTCACTTTACATGTCATTTCTTATAGTATGTATAACAGATAATATCAATTAAATATATATTCTTTGAAGATGTATTTATCAGTTTCAAATACGTTTAGTGATAATAAATACATCATGTTACAAATGTGAAATTCCAGTCACGTCTACAAGGATACATTACATACTATAGAGTATGCCAAAAAGTAATATTTTATTTTAAACTTTTTGGTATATACGTATATATATATTGTATATTTTTTTAATTTTTAATTTTTAATTTTGTACTTCAAGTAAATACATCTATGAAAAATTATCTATAGTTACATTTTTGAGACTAAATTTTGACATTCGTAAATTTTCTTATAAACAGAAAATACAAACTTTCTTGAACACTATAAAGAAATAAAGAAAAATGTATTTCGGATTAAACCATAAAATTATTTTATTAATGCGAAACCTGATTCTTTGCATGATAGGTCATATCAAACTTCTTATTTCATTTCCGTAATATACATTTTTTTTAAATAGATGTGTTTTGTGTAAAAAGAGCTCATAAGATGTTCTTATATTTATGATTTAATTATATACAATTTCAAAGTAATATTTGAGTTTTTATGTTAGAAATCGGTAAAGAAATATTCAAGAAAATGTGCTCTATTAAAAATATTTTTTATTTTATACGACATAAAAATACGGCTTTTAAATACGTTATTGTCGAAATGTGGCTTTGGCTTCTATAGTCCCTTCCTCCATGTATCGACTCACGATCAATTATAGAGCCTTAGTTCGTGGCTTGTACGTATTTCGCCAGGTAGTTATCTGCGCATTGATATTTTTATAAAAATCCAACCTTTGCAACCCTAAAAATATTTTTATAAATATTTTTAGAATTGCAAAGGTTGGATTTTTATAAGTCATTTCATATGTAAATTTGTGCATTGTACACTATTTTATATATCATATTTGTACGTTTTACATTAAGTGTTTAAGATAGATCATTATTGTTATAAGTTATTAATATATAAAGATATAATAAAATAAAAAAGAATAAAAGCATGTTATACTTTATTTAAAAAAATGGATAAAATAAACTAATAAGTAAAATATTATCCAAATAAAGATAATGTTAATTAAAAGTAAATGAATTTAAAATTTAAAGATAGAGATTTTTAATAATGATAACATAAAATTGTTTAACATTTTAATATTTTTTAATTTTAACGTTAAATGTTTCAAAATAATTCGCAGACTATATGTATATTGGTTTAATGCATAGTCCGTTTGTGTAGTCAGGCAATGCTTCAAGTTTTCCATCACTCTTAGTAAATAGAAAAGCCAATTATTTTCTCGCCTTAAATTTTTCTCTTTGCTTATGATTTTTTTTTATATATTTATTATTTACTAATTACTTTAAACAGTACATTATTTATAATTAAAAAATAACAAAAATTGTAGTTTCTAAAATACAAAAAATTTCAGAAAAAATTTTTGGAAATGTTGTTTTTCCATAAGAATATAATTTTTAAATAGAAAAAATATGTAACCAAAAGAAACTAATTCTAAGAATCTTCTTATCCTAAGCACACAGGCACACATATTACATTTGCTCCACTGTGAATCCTAAAGTTGATCCTATCCTTTAAAGCTGACCGCATGCTTCTAAAGCCGTTCGCACATTTTTAGCGTCAGTTATATTTTTCTTCTATAATAAATAGCTTTTCATGAATTTTAACGAGTTAAAAACAGCTTTGTGTAATAGAAAATAAATTTCACGCATCGTACTGCAAATTATGCTAAATATCAAGACATGCAAATTGTTATACTTAGCGTAAAACGAGCAGTGATGTTTTAAAATGTTAGTGTGTTTCATGGAAATTCAATAATACGCATACGCGAGCAAACTTGATATCTTTATTATCATTATATTTTATTGATTTTTTTTTGTAGTAAATAAGATTTATAGACGCACAAATATTCCTTAGCAATTTCAAAATCTACTTTACACAGTCGCATTAAATGCTCCATTCCAATAGCTTTCACACTGTTTCCTTTTTTATATCCATCCCGTTAAACCTTCTTCTCGGCTTCAATATCATCCTGCATAAAGGAACATAAAAAACTTTTAACCCTTATAGATTGATATTTGATAGCAAAAAGCATATGCACTTTAATAATAGATTAGAAATATTTAACGAGTCTTTTCTCTTTATGATTCCGGATAATATAACTATTACGGCAATCAATATTCATATTTATTTCAATTTGTTTAAGGAAACTAATGTATAGCCAATTGCAGATATTCTCATGGAACAACCAGAATTTCGTGTTATCTCTTATGGCCTGACGGAGGTTATTTACGTAGTAAGACAGAATATTGGTAAGTAATAAATTCCTTTTAATTGATGTTCTTTACGCCGAACCTACTACAAATGTCGTTGTAATAAACTTTGAGATATACATGCTGTGTATGTATATGAGAGAAATTGAAACTATTAGACGTTCTTTGATAGGAAATGCGCAAACGTAAAATCGCGTGCAGAAAGAAATTCCTGTAAACTTCGCAAGCGCGATCCATTACAAATGCAAAAGAGATTGAATCAACGATTATCTTAAGAAGGTAGGATGGAAGATTGGTGTATGTCTGCTATCAACATATCGCTGGGGAATGATAAAAGAGTACGACCTAATTATAGAGCAGTTGCATCTGATCCATTGTCCGCGTCAATTGGAGAATATTGCGTTATTAATCATTAAAGGACTAAACTTTACTGCTTACTATGACTCATTTTTATACGGAAAAAGATATTAAAAATACTAAGCATTGTTAATTAACGTAGACAAGTATATGAATAAAAGAATTTAACATTATTCTACAATTAGTTCCTCCCAATTTTAAAATTTAATAGAATTATACTTTATAGTTTAATAACTATCTAATGTAGGAGAATTGAAAAAAATTGTTATAAAAGGAAGATTGTTATAAAAGAAATCCAATTATATAAATGTTTCATAGAATAAAATTTGCCTTCAAGTATAAAGCTTGAAAAAGTAAACATGAAATACAAATTTTATCCATGCAATACTTAATAATACAAAAATTTAGATTTTTTTATGAATATGAATTTAGACTGAAAAAACAGAGAGAGAGAGAGAGAGAATTTAAGAATGAAAGACAATCCAGAGCCAGTGCGGTAATTTGTACGCATATGTTTTATTATAATCAAATTACATTGATATTTTAACTACATTGATATTAAAACATATGTGCACAAATTTCCGCGCTGGCTTTTCATTGCCTTTTGTCTTCTTCTGATATATTTATAAGAGCCTTTATTAGCTTATTTTAAGAATGAAAGAGTTGAGCTATTTTTTAAATAAATATCATTCATAACATCGTTTTGTTTCTGAAACTTAATAAAATCGATTAAAATCTGCGTTATATTGCTGGCGAAAAGAAAAAACCTGGAAAAAATAAAATGGTATGTAAAAAGTCAATATTAGATATGATTCCGGCTTTTCTTTTCTGTGTAAAAGATAAGATCATTTAAAAAAATAGAACAAAATTCAATATTCTTTTTTTACAAGAAAAAATATATTATTATAAGAAATATTATACAAAAAAATAAAAAATAT
>NW_021850355.1:1287961-1297114 GCF_003651465.1 Formica exsecta
GGATATATATATATATATAAAAAAATGTATAATTTATAATCTATAAGAGTCAAATATGTGAATACATATCTTTTTTTTATCATTTGCATTATTACTTATAGCTTCTTTTCTCTTAATAAGTTTATAAAATTTTGTTTAAAAAGATTTAATTACCGAGTTTTCAAATTTAAAAAATTATTAATTAAAAGTTATAAAAACAATGATTATACTCAAATTTTTTATAAAAAAATGTTAATTTCTAATTGAATCTTTCTGTGAATTTTGATTATATCTGATTCAGGGAAATAACTCATATACATCATCTAACAATAAGTAAAACTTTAGGTATATGTATCTTCGAAGTATTTTCATTTATTGGATAGTTTGCAAACTTAAGGTGATGCCGGAGTCCTGTTTTACCGGCCATAATAATTACACTTTGCAGACCGAAATTTTTATATTGGTTACATGAAATAAGAAATCCTTTTCCACGATTAAAGTATATACATCGAAAAAGTGGGAACCTTGCGCTTTTACGTGAAAAACGAAGAAAATCTAAAAAATTACAGTTTTTTTACCGGCTTCTTGCGTCAGGTCGTAACAATATTTGCTTAATATAAAAGTTTTGCAGTTTGTATGTACAAAATAAGATAGGTTCCCACTCGGAAATGCATGAAAGAATATAAGTGAACGTTTGAAAATGTATTTAGAAGCCTAGTAAAAAACATTTCGGTGTGCAAAATTTTTGAACACCGAAATGTTTTTTACTAGGCTTCTAAATATATTTTCAAACGTTCACTTATATTCTTTCATGCATTTCCGAGTGGGAACCTATCTTATTTTGTACATACAAACTGCCAAAACTTTTATATTAAGCAAATATATAATTATTATGGTCGGTAAAACAGGACGGTCCGGCATCCTCTTAAAGCCGTTAGTGCAATACACTCTTCTCTTACAAAGAACATCACTTGAAGTTTGCGCATAAAGTGAATATCTCTGTTCCTATATATCTACAAAATGTCTTCAAGTTAGGTTTATTTGACAATAATTCTGCTGGATTTAACGCATAAAGCCTGAATCACATTAGCGGCTCGCGGCTGCGATTGCGATTGCGTTTGTGATTGTGATTTGCTACGCTCCAATCATACTTGCAATTGGTGCTTTCTGATTGGCTGAGGTAATCGCAATCGCAGCCGCGAGCCGCTAGTGTGATTCGGGCTTAATAGGATAATTTAAAACACTTCACAAAGGAAGTGGCTGGGTTATACATGCATATGTATATGTCAAAATAGTATCCAAGTTCTGCACAGTTTCTATCTATGTCAAGTCTTAAGTAACCTCAAAGAGAGAAGAATGCTTCTCTTATGTGTAATTTAAGTTATTAAACGATCATGATTTTCGTGTATACTTTGGGATAAAATTTTGGGATTGAAATTTCAATCGAAAGCATTTGCAATGTCACATTTTGATTTAATAAAGTTTGGTCCGTTTTGGGGTCAAATCATTTAAGAAATTTATTCGGGTGTGGACCTGGTTTATGCTTTTTTTTTTTTAAATTATTATTTTACTCTGATCCGAATAATTCACAGATTTTATAATATTTTCGACGGGAGTCGTTCGAACGAAAAATCGTTCTTTTTAATCAATTTATAATTGGGATATTCGATTTCGAATTTAATTGGTTTTAATTTACCATAAGATGTTGTTGATTTATTTCATTTGTAAGATTGTGGAGTTTTATAAAGAGAAGAAAGGGGTCTTGATCGGAAAATAAAGCCCTTTTTGTTTAGAATTCTTTTAATTTGGACTCGACGGCCAGCCTTTTTAAGCATCGACACTGAATTTAAAATTTTAAATAACCTTTAATAAATCGTTATTAAATTTTACAAAGAATTAAATTAAATTACGAATAACTCCGTAACAAATGACAAATTACAAGTTACTGAATGATAAACGCATGTCTGACTAACAAAATGAGTGAGTACGCTAATTATCTCGCTTATTTATAGCAAATGGCAAGAATTCCCGCGCAAAGTTTCCACCTTTGTCTCTTTAGAATTTTAAAGTGGGAGATGATTCTTGTCCACGGTGAAATATAATAAATAATCAATATTTTGCATCAGGTTTAGCGACGACCGTACCTCGCGACGAAATAAAATAAGTAATTAATATATTGATTGGTATGCGCTTTTATTTCTTATAATCCAAATTAATTTAATTTTAGAAAATTGATTTCTTATAATCCAAATTAATTTAATTTTAGAAAATTTAAATTTTGAAAAGAATACATAGATGTTATAGCAAAAACAAAATCGAAATTATATTGTCTATGCCAGACAATTGTCAAAATATTTCGAGCAAATAATGACAAAACTAATGATTAAAGCGATATTAATCTCAATTAGTTACATCAAATAACTTTATTATCAAGAATGATTATACAAACAGCAGAAACTTTTTTAATAAAACTTTTCATCCACGATATATTGAAACGAATAAAGAACATTCATGTTGTTGTATCTATATAACACATTTTAACCAAATAGAAAATATTTGTTTTTTTTTGTATAATTATTTTGTTTATCTGCATATCATAAAATGAATTTTGTACAATACATTCTGGAATTAGCAAATAATAAATTAAAATCAAATCAGCAAAACAATTCTTATTTTTTATTATTTGATTTTATTATTTGACGTATAGCTTTTTTTTCTAATTAAGATTAATAACTATTGTGTCTTTCTTAAATCGTTCTCTCTCTTTTTATTTAATAAATAATTTATTTAGTTATTAAAACTGATTGAATTGTTTTGATTTTTGTGCGAAAGTTCTGAATTATGACGATAATATGATTAATTACGCTGCTTAAATTTTCTACCTAAATTTTTTTTGGCATATTCCTAAATATACAATACTACAATACTAATCCAGAATTAAAAATTGTTAATTTGTTTCATATTATTGTTATATGGCACTTAAGTATATCTCAATTAATAAAAACAGATTCTCTGCATTTTTCTTGAGTAATCTGCGTTGTTAGCCACGTATATTTTATGAAACAAGATACGGTTTTAATAAAATTTGATATAATAGTAGTGTGTGTGTGGGTTCTTTATAGTTATATATAATTTATTTATTCTACAGCTACAATCTCCTATTCCTCACTGTAACGTATCTGGTTCCTATGACAGTAATGGCTGTTTGTTATGCATGTATGGGACGGAAATTATGGGGCTCAAAATCTATCGGCGAACTTACACATTATCAAAAAGAATCGATGAAATCTAAACGTAAGGTATGTTATTGATTTTTTCCATATTACTCTTTAAATAATATTTCATATTGATGTAAGTATAATGTGTTGATGTAAAAATGTGTCGACTGTCATGTTGTAAAGTTTAAAAATAAATATTTTCTTGCACATTGTGTTCTTATAGTTTCCTAAATTTTTTAAAAAGATGAAGATGCATCAAAAAATTTTAGAAATAATCACAATAAAATAATTATAATAAAATACAAAATAGAAAATTTTCACTTTTCAAGTATCCAAAAATTTTTAAATGTGCTTTTATATATAAACTAGGTCACTGTCGCATTATTGTTATGACACGGTTAGCAATTTTATTTATGCATGCAAATCAAAAAAGTTTTTATAATTATCTGTTTAAATATAAAAAAATATGTATTTTTAATGACATAAATCAATTATTTACTTCTGTGTTTTATATGAAACTTTTAATTACGTTGGTAGTAGCAAATTAATAACTTGCAAACGCAAAACGAACGTTGAAGCTGTAAAGCTGAAGCTTTAGGATAATAGGTTTCTATTAATCTATCTCTCCTTAATATTATTGCCAAACAGCGCATGTTACAATGGATATTGTTGATATAAGTTTCGGAATTACATACAACTATACACGTTTGTTGCAAACATTGTCTGTATCAATCATAAAAATGTAACGGCAAAATGCAGCAATAAAAATGTTTGCCAAACTTTATTAAAAGCTTAGTAATAATTTGTCCAATACATATATAACAAGAACGGAATTACTTAATCAATAAATTTTGTGTGGCCTCTTATAAAGAATAAATATAATTTGAAAAAAGAACATATTTAACCAATCTCATTTCTCAAATTCATCAAAATGTCCACAATTAAAAAAAATATAATAATAGAGGACAAAATGTATTTAAAAAATTCTTTTAATATTTGTTTGTTTGTTACAGGTTGTAAAAATGTTTATCATTGTGGTGACAATATTTGCGGTATGTTGGCTGCCATACCAGGGGTTCTTTATTTTTGTGTATCATTATCGTCATTTCGCAGAAAGCAGTTATGTACAACATGTATATTTAGGCTTTTATTGGCTCGCCATGTCCAACTCTATGGTTAATCCAATTATATATTATTGGATGAATAACAGGTATTGTTTTTTATAATATAAAAAATGTTCATAAACCTTAACAAGAAGAGAAATGCAATTGTTACTTTTTTTATATAAGGAAACAGTTTCACATGTATTTCAATTTTATATTCGTTTTATAGAACACATTAAAATACATCTAATCTTTATTTTGAAGTAGAATTAATGATAAAATGAATATAATATTGACGATTAAACAAAACCTATGTATTATAGATACAAATATTTAGTTATATGTATATAATATTTCTGTAACACAGTTGAATGAAACAAGCTTGAAGAGTGCAGAAAAAAATTTATTGTATCTTAAAAGCATAAATTAATCAAAAAAAAAGTTTGAGATTAATATCACCAAGAATAAGTTTGCAATAAATTGATACGACACAATGAGATTAACAGCATGACGTGATGAAAATAAAGGTATATACCTGATGAGACTTTACGTTAGCATTAAACTGATTGAATCCGAGTCTTGTGTAGTAAATGAGACTTACGTAAATCCTAGTAACATCCAATCAAACATAATACTTTAAAAAATTGGACATCTCTTGAGATTGTACGAAGCAGTCTCTGACAATTTAAAGGGATGAAGACGAAACTCAGGATTATTGATGTCAAAAATATAATTCCTCATCTTAAAACTTTATCGGGGACTTTTGTACAAAATTATATAAACCCACTGTTTCAATATAATTAGTATTACTTTGAAATAAAAGTATAAATTATAAATTAATTGCTTTTCTAGAAAAATATATTTAATAATCTTCATTAATAATCACGTTTGAAAAAAGTAATAAAAAACTATGTAAAAAATCTTTCATAAAAATACAATTATTTCCACGTTAATCTACATTAGAGATGATTAATAACGATTATATAAGCTCAATAAAATTTTTGAACATTAAAAGTCATTTAGCGGTTTCGTGACCGCATCATTTAATCGATAACGCGAATAATATTGATCCCTCGGTTAATCACAGAGTTTCCGTTTACAATGTAATCATATATTTCCTCACATTTGCATATTGATTCAGAATAGTTTATTTCACTGGTATTCCATCCGTTAAATTTCTTCATTCTGAAAACCAATCAGGTCTGACAAACGCAATATAATCATCACTATCAGATACGCTTTACCTTTATTGCACTTCAAAGAAATTTTATTATTAACGCTTGCTATATCATTTACACTCTTAGGCGATTCTATTAGCATCGAAACTCCCGGCAATCTTCTGTGAGTTAATTGTCTAATAATTATCCGTACTATGTTTAATGAAATTGTGAATAATTAAAAGAGAAATAAGTAAAACAAATAATTTTTTTCCCCTCTATTGTTCCCTATATTGCTTTCCGAAAAAAAAAAAAAAAAAATATATATATATATATATAATTTAACAGACAATTAACTTACAAAAGATTGCCGGGAGTATCGACGCTAATAGAATCGCTTAAAAGTATAACTGATATAGCAAGTGTTAATAACAAGATTTCTTCGAAGTTTGATAAAGGTAAAGCATATCTGACAGTGATGATTATATAGCGTTTGTCAGACTTGATTAATTTTCAGAATCAAGAAATTTAACGGATGGAACACCAGTGAAATACACGATATATATATATAATGTAAAATACAATTAAAAACATTTTAGTACGATATAACATACAGCAATAAAAAACAAAAACAGCCTGCATACTCTTTAAAAACATTTTCGTGAGATTATCATAAAATTAAATAAACTTGTTATTAAAAATCATTTTTAAACAAAATTATAAACAATTTTATATAGAAAAATATATAAAAAGATTAATTAACAATATTGTAACATTTTTATCATCAATTTAATTCAACGCGCAATTAAATTTTAAACCAAATTCGTGAAAAAAATTAATCAGTTTGTGATTAAAATTTAAAGTTTTGTTATTTCTAGAAATAACGTCCAGATTATCATATTTATGATAGACTTATTTTAATAATTGTGTATCCTGTTCCAATAAATTGCGCATGTAAATGCGTTATAATTCTAAATCTTACTATCTTATGTTGCAACGACAAATTGATTAAATTTGAAGTTTGACATCTTCCACAGTGACAGCGCTGCAATATTTGCATTCTCTCCACCATTGTCTATTCAACGACCACTGCATACCTGCAATAAGCAGTGTGAATTCAATTATCATTCTATTAAAATGATATCGCGCAATAGCATAACAATCACAAATAAATGTTATTGGTGTTGACATATACATAAAACGGTTGCACGCTAACATGCAATAATTACACTATTTTCTGGTCTTTTACTGCTTTCATAATTCTCACTCACAATCTATTAGATTCTACATAATAAACGCTCGAGTTCTAGATAACAATGTTTGATAATATTATTTAAAAATTGAAAAAAATAGGAAAATAAAATATGCTCTGTTTATTAACAGGTTATACTAGTTATCCATAATATTTTTAGCTTTTAAATTCATCTTTTTTTATAAATAGATATGTAATATAAATACAGTAGTATTATTATCCGATCTGAACTCAAAGCGCTAATCCGCTTGATTATAATATAGTGATAATATAAAACTATCTTCAATTTATTGGAAATTTTATTCATGTGTATGAGCGCACAAATCGCATTATCTTACACAAACAGTTCTTTGCATCCAATGCACTTCAATTTAATTAATTAAATGGACAGAGAATTGTTTATAGACGCAGCCACATGAGTCATAGAGCGTCACAATTGTTTCAGGTTTCGAGTTTACTTTGATCTAGTAATCTGCAAATGTTGCTGCGTGATGGATCGAACAAATGTGCGACGTCGTCAAACGCAAGAATTGACAGGATTTCAACGCTCCGATATCCTTGCATACAATTCGGGTAATTACCTATCATTATACCTTGATTGCAAATAACATTTGATCAACATTTTATTTTCGTTTTATGTTTGCAAATATTCTCCATTTAACGATTTGCATAATATGTTTGGCGATTCAATATAGTTTATTCGCTGTTTTGAATAAAATACAATCATAATTTTATAATATTATGTACACAAAAAAGATATTAGCGATATTATTTTAAAAACATTTATCCCCAAAATTTTATATTTGCATTTATTTTTCTTTCCAATAAAATATATATTATATTTTACTTGTATGATCTCGTATGATCTGCTGCACAGAAAATGTTAAAGCTAAACTATTCCATTGACAACGCTGCATTGCCACTAATGAATCGAAGAGACAGCGTCAAATCACCGAATTATATCGTTTGAAGTATCAGACGGACAATATCGACGCATCCAATATCTCATTCAAAGGATCGGATATAGCGATGCAGATATTGCGTAGTTGCATAGCCGTAAATCGTTTATTTTCGAAGATAGAACGTTTTATACACGAGAAGGATAGACAGTTTTCATTTAGCACTTTTTATACATACTTTATCAGGCAATTCCGCTGACGTGAACTTATCAATGCGCATGAAACTTGATATATAAGATCCCAAGTAGCAAGGTGACGTCAAATGATGTCTTAATTTCTAACGTCAAGACGTTAAAGACGTCTAAGACATCATTAAAGCATCATTTGACGTTACCTTGCTACTTAGGGATATGTATAAAACGGTATCTTTCATCCATCTTTGTGGATTATCACTTATCTTTGAAGATATGATACTCAAACTTTAAAGCTAAAAAAACATTTTCTTTTATTTTCTCATGTGTAATTTTTAAAGTACAATATAATAGAACAAGCAACATATCTGCGTTGTAAAATAAAATGATTAAAATGTTTTAAAAAGCTTTGAAAACATATAATTACATTTTTTTTGAGATTTTAATTACACAATCTGGTAGCAATAAAATTAACGTATAATTTATAATTTAAATATTATTTTTCATATTTATTAGCTTATAAATCATACACAATTAAGCAATACATATTGTGGCTTTAAAATTCGATATTGTATATTTCAATAGCAACTAAAAGATCCATTTATTTCTAGAGCAAATAAAATATATCATGTTCACATTTTAAATAATCTATAAAAATATCGTTTTAAAATTGATAAATTCGCCAGTATAATTAAACTGTATAAATAACAAGAAATGTATATGGATTTATTATTTTTTATTTTTAGAATCTATTTTTAATCATGTTCTAAAAAAATATCTGTACGTATACTTTTTGATTTACGTATTTTAATAAATCAGAGCAAAAACGCATTTACTTAAAGCATTTTCTTTGTATAGCAGAGATGCGCATTCTTTTTTACGTTACACTACAGACATACCTACATGCAAGTATTTTACATATTTTGTTTAGCACACGATACGACAAGTATACGTTGAAAAATGTTATTGTAAGATCTTACAGCAAGTAAGTTTATTTAGGTCACCACACATATTTTTATAGCAACTATCTTCGGAATAGCATTCTTTAGACAATATCAGTTCAAACAGATATTCGATTTAATGTTAGCATTTATTCTCACAATAATTTGAAGCTTGCATTTTGAAGTTAAGTTGATATGTTTCTTTAGATAGCTGAACATATTGTTGCGTGTTTTATAATCTATATGAGAATGATCTCTGAGTGGGTCATTTTCGCGTAGATCATACAAAGCAACGATATGTTCAGCTATCTGAAGAAACATATCAATTTGGTTTCATAATGCAAGTTCCAAATTTCTTATATTATATAAATATATTAATATGTCTATATATATATGTATATAAATATATAAAT
>NW_021850355.1:1297161-1300264 GCF_003651465.1 Formica exsecta
TACATATGTACATAAAAAATATATTTTTTAATTGTAAAGATATTAGAGACTAGAAATCATAAACTATTCTTGGAAAGTATTAAATGTTTTTAAGCTAAAAATAGTTTAATAAAGAAGAGATGTGGACCAATTTGTGCACCAATTTGTCATGTCCAACTTCAAACATCTGCAATAGTAGCAATTTACGGCGCGTCTTAGTTGTATTGATAGATAGAGAAAAGTTCTATTGGAAAATATTCTTTTCCAGTACTGCAAAAAATATATAAACATTTTTTATCGAAAAATTATATATAACGTGTATAAGAAATGCAAATTTATCTTTAAGTATTAGACAGAAAAAATAATAAATTTTGGGCAATGCACTTAAAAAATCCAATTTGTAATAGTACAAATATATTCACACATGTACACAATGCATTATTGCATTATGCAAAAAATGTGCAATTTTTGCAAATTTTGCATAAAAAAATTGCACAAATTCTACAATATTTTAGATCTTAGCTAGGAAAAAATAATTTTTGCAAACATTTGATCTATTGCTTGCACTTCGCTTTGTTTCCAGGTCGTTTCAAATCGACTTCCATCAGGTGGCGACAGAGCATGGCAGAGAGCCAAGTACAAACGTTTAAAAAGAATACTCGAACAATGAGCGGGAGTCTTCAGTTTAAAGAGGATGTAGCTATAATTTGAATCAAGTATTAGTTTAAATTTGCATTACAAAACGACGTATTCGTTAAAGATGATGTCCTAATATCACCATTTTCGTGCTTCACATATGCTTTATTTGCCTTATTATATATATTATATAGTGTTATACACATGCACGGTTTCTTCATCAAAACAAATAAATATTTATTTATATTTATATTATTGTATTTAGAAAAAGTTAATAACTCCGATTTTATAAAAGTACAATGTTTTTAATTGTGTGTAGCTTTCAAAAATTATGAGAAATTATTTCAATATTTCTTTCACGAGATCATTCACGTATGAAATAACTTACATGTTATTTGCAAAATTAACTTAATTTTTTTTCGCGCGTCAATATCGGGAGTAATGTAAAAGAGTCAAATTTAGCTGATTGTGAGCTTAATATTTTTAGATTGTACGGGCAACATTATAGTTGCAACATTGTTCAGCTACGGTCGATCACGTTTTGATACGATCCTTGCTGTAGATCACTCTCCAGAAATAGCGCCTCGCGCATTCCTGAGACTTTACTCGCTTTGGACGGAAAGGTATCCTCGTATTATGATTTGCACCGATATTCCATGATTTTGTGTCACACCTTTCTTCATCTCGCCGAGTGTTCTTTTTTTTATGTGATGATTGTTTTGACTTTCTTTTTGGACCGATATGTCTTGATGCGCATCAAAGATATATCTTGTATTAATTATTTTGTTTTTATTTAATTATTTATTGCCTATTGTCAAAAAATGACAACTTGAATTTTAATTCTTACATAACTGATTTAATCAATGTTGGTTAATTTTAATTGTAAAACTTGATTCTTATTTTGTCATCTTGTCTATCTTCTAATTCTTCTAATTCTAGATTTGACTAATTAACAAATGTTGATAATATTAATTACATAGCACATAATAGTAATTATCCATTATAATGGTAAAAAATAAGAGCTAGAGATAATGTCAAGTTATAAGATTATAAAGAAAATAAAAGAGATATCTGTATATTTTGTATAATTAACGAAAAACATAACAAGTGTAATTTGAAAACGATAATTTACCTTATTTAATAACCACGTATTTCTGAGAAAATACCAAAACACATTCCCGCAAACAGCCTTGTCAGCATTATCAGCTTATTCACTAAATATAAGCATACCGCAAAGATTTTATCTATTAAAGAAACATAAAGCTCCAGTATTCAAATTAGTATCGAATAATACAAATTCCAAGTGTATTACAATAATTTAGTTATAAAAATATTTTTATAATATTTTAGCACAATCGACTTTCATGGTGAAAATTCACGAAAGCCATACATATTATTACTGCATAGTGTTATACACATGCCTTATTATTTATATATTAAAATATAATAAATTTATATATTGGATATATTATATATTTTGCAAAAATATTACTTCACATCTAATTCTATTTTTTGCAATAAACTTTGAATAAATCTTATAGTTACTTGTAGATAGACGTTTTTTTTATATACATATATAATTAACAGATATTTCATAATGAAAATTGCTTTGTCATAGTACTTTGAATGAATGACATTGTTATACTTATCGTTTTTTCCTTGTCATTTTTTCTAACTGCCAAATCAGCATTTTATATTGTATTACGTATATGCAAAATTATTACTCTCATTAGCGTGCATGAAGGCTCGTTATAAACTTCGAAGCTTTGGTGACAAAATATATCGCGCTGAAATATAATGCTCGAGAATAAAATAATAATTTGTTTGAGAATTTTAAACAGCATGCATTTATTTATTAACAAATTATATTTATTCATTATTATTTCTGTATTGCAACTTTGATTTAAAACAAATTGAATAAAAAATGGAAAATATTTAAATGTAATCATATTATTGCATAATATATAATATAATAAATAAATATATACCATTATATTAATAATGCTAATTATTATTTTTTAACCTATTATTATAAAATTATCACCGTTTACTTAAATGTAAATAAAGAAATATTTTTAAATTATTAATTGTATGTATAATTGATATGTGAAGATTAAATCGGGAAAATGCGGCAAAATATGGATATTGGAAAACTTGACAAGAATAACAGGTAATTTTACGATGCAGACTTATAAACAAGCTATAAGTACTTCAAAAGATTTGAATGTATTAGTTATATTCATATAACGCGGCAAGAAATAACGTGTAAACTATTACATATATGTATATTAAATTTGATTTTCTTATTGCTCTCTATTAGAAGTGCACTATTATAAGAGAGAATGTATCTACATTTTAATATTGAATTCGATGTCAAATATTCAAGTGAAATGTTTAATATGTTATGCAAATTAATAAGAAAAGAGAATATACATAAATCAATCTTAATAAATTAATACTTTTAATAAAAGTAAAAAATTATATATAT
>NW_021850355.1:1300275-1333781 GCF_003651465.1 Formica exsecta
TATTATAATAATATAAAATAATTTTTACATATTTCATATATTTGTACACATTTAAAGGATCCCGCACACTCCTTATGAAAAACGGCTCGCGGTTGATTTCGTCCAAACTTTAGGATTTTGTAATTTGTGGGATACTGAATAAAAGTCTCAAAACTACTCTCTATAAGCTATAGTTTAGCCTACAGAGAGCGTTGAAAGTTGATGATTTTTTTGAGATAATTATCATATTTACAGCTCTCTGTGAGTTTCAACAAGTGAAACACTTCCAGACTCACTACGTGGAAGTGTCTACAATACAAATCTCATCGAGAATCTTTCAACTACCCGTTCATAGAGTTCATATGATTGCCTAATCATTATTAATGATTATAGTTCTATTAGCTGCTTCTTGGCTCCATTTTACGTATAGAATAAGATTAGAAAAAATGGAGCCAAGATTTTAAAATTAGATCTCTTAAATGTTGCGTTACTTTTGATGCCTTATCTGATTTGCATAGTTTTAATTTAATTTGCACAAATCAGATTACGCGCCAAATAATGCAATGTCGTTTAAGAGATCTATTTTTAAAATCTCCTCTTCATCTTTTCTAATCATATTCTATACGTAAAATGGAGCCAAGAAGCAGCTAAGTTTCTGAAATCTTCATTTGATATTGCTGCAATCAATATCAATTTGTCTTGCAGCCTATTTTTTTATCAATTGCAAACCAGTACATTATTTATCTATGCAAATAGTATTCCATGACTATTTTAAAAATATAATTTTTTCTCTTAATTTTAATAATACAAAAATATCGGAAGATCTGTATATTTGTGTTTTTAATATAAAACTGATAATTTTGTCCGTGTATTATCTCCATTTAATGTTTTACAATATAATGCATTTAATAAATCAGTTGCATTATTAACAAATATTTTAAAGAAAAATTACAGGCGGTTTATATAACTGTTACTTTGTTGCAGAGAAAAAATGAAATTTAGAATAAAACATAAAAAAGCTGTAACAATAAAGTTTTTAATATATTTAGAAATACATTTTTAATTGCGATATTTGTGTGGGTGTATTTTTGTTTTTCTAACTTTAAATCTATTGCTATTTGAAATATATAAGAAACAATTCGTAATGAAGTAGATTTAGGTTGTATTTAAAATAGCGGAAGGAGATGATTTATTATTTAAATTTTAAATTTAGGTATTAATATTAAATAAATGGTATTAAATATTACATAAACAACATAAACTTAATGATACATAATCACGTAGTACAGATACATAGCTTAGAAAACCATATTGTGCCGAGCTGTAAATGTAAGAAACAACACATTTCGCGTCCACTGTTTGCGAATAAATCACTGGTATATCTACGCACATCCGCTTTCCACCTTCGTTTTATGAAACACCAGCTGGTAAACCAGACAAATGAAATTATTGCAGGTCGTACCTACATACACGCATGTATGTTGGGTGAGAAGAAAAAGGGAAAAACGGATATGGTTTCAAGAAAATATCATACGCGACTGAAACTGACCTGTCAAGTAATAAGTTGACATTTATGTGTAATTTTTCAGCCTAGAAGTAGACAAATGTAACAGAATATGCAAGATGGCAGCAATGCTCATTCAAATTTATAAGTGCGGTAAATAAGAAATGACTTCGTTGAAGAAGATATTTTATTAGATTGTTACTGTACATATTTATAATGTTACCATAACCAATTTCTCAGAATCAATATTTCTAATTTGCATTATACTAGTCTTAATATTTTTTTATTTGTTAACAAAAAGATACTTATGTCAATTTAAGAAAGATTCTTTATAATTGCAAAAGTAAAACAATTTATATATTATTATTTATATGTTTATATATAAAGTTTATTAAACCAGTAGATTATAAAAAGTTAAAGAAAAGCAGGCTTTGTGAAAAAGCTTATTTTCCTTCCACAAGATTCCCAAATCGGATTTTCTGCGTTTGTAAAGTATAATGCATATATTATACACATATATGTATAAGAGTTATACAAGAGTTCTTAATCACATATGCATATTGCTTATAATGCAATAGTCGCTAATTGTTTGTCGAATATCTATATATATACAATATATATTTTATATGACTACGGAAAAACTATAAAAAACGCACATCGCAAATCAGAAAGAATTCACTAACCTTTGATAAGAGGTATAGACTAAAAAGAAAGATATTTTTTATATATATTATGTGTGCATTACAAAGTGACAGGCACATTACTTTGTAAGCACAAGATAACATACGCGCACACACAACACACACAAACACACACATATAAAGAAAATACAATCATTTTTCAGAAAATTTATGACATGCGTATATTGCGGAAGAGAAGAGTCTCTTAAGAAATTCGTCAAGTTTATAAACTTATAAGCACCATTCAAATCTTATTACTTAAATAAGAACAAATATCTGAACAAACAAAAGGAATTGTGTGTCTAAAAAAATATTTAATTAATTCATTAAATTTTGTTAACTTGGACGTTAGGTATTGTATCAATACTATATATCAGCATAAATATTAAATCATATGTATGTATAAATAATGTTATTTTAAAAAAATATGTGAAGAATTTTTGATGAATATAATTTGTAGAGATTATTGTTTAAATATTGTAAACATTTTTAATTAAATATGTATGTATAAAAACAATTTATAAATGTTTTTACACGCATCTTTGTTTAATAATCAGATTATAATTCAATATTCTCAATTACATATTTTTAATTTTTGAAATGTAATTTCTCGCGCTATTTTACATATATAAAATACAGATAAAGTCATATTTTTGGACCATAGTACTTCAGTAAATCTCAGTAATTTATTTGCGAAAAATTTGATAATTGAAATGAATATGAAGTTTGAAATTCTGCTGAAAATTATCTTGGAAATTTCTGCGAGAGAGATTATTCTAGTCCAATGCAATCATATTTTTTTTTATATTTTCCACGACGTTTGTATGGACAGAATTGGATGAGTTTGTTACTTATTTGATAATTGTACAAGCTTTTGAGAGATTTATTTATGTTTATTCATTATTTTTTACAGTTTTAATCACCCAACTGTGCCATAATAAAATATTTAATAAAGATTTTTTTTATTAAATTAAATTTTATTTATTTTGTTATCATCAAAAGCATAGCTACATAGATTTTTAAATGCCATTAAAAAGATATCTGATACACACGTATCTCCCAAGAGTTAGAACATCATGTGTATGTATAATATATTACTATTCGCGCCAAACACCCCTTCGGAGAATATGCGGGTGTTTGTTGAAAGCCGTCTGTGCTATCGACGTTTCTCGTTTGAAGCTGAGTACACAACGCCCGACATATTTTGAACAGATCTATTTGGCATGTAAAGGAAAACATGTTACAAGTAATAGAAAAAAAAAACTTATTTCCAAAATTAATTACTCGTGATAGAATACTATTGCAGTGAATGAAAAACATTTTTCGAGAAAAAATAGACTTATGTAATTATAAGATATATATATATATATATATATATATATATATATGGAAATACATGAGAGATTTTAGGTCCATTTTTTCTCGGATGAGCATTCTAAGCCTAAGCGTGCACTCACTTATATAGAATATTCATACCATTTAAATATATTCTATTGTGTGCATGTGGAACGCCATGTGGAAAGCGGAATAAAAACAAATATAAATTCTGGATAATGGATATAGGCAAGATTCGAAACAAAGATAATTTGTTTGTCATTTGTTGTCATGAAGAAATTTTTGGATGAAAGGTGATAGAGAAATATCCTGACATATAATCAATTTTTAATGCAAAAATAGTTAAAAGATTACTTTAAAAAGCCATGTATAAAGTTTTATAAGATTTATTTAATTATATCATATTTTATTTAATTTTACGATATATTTGGAAGATTTGCTATATATATTAAGAAGCAAAATTTTATGATTTTAGTTAAGTAAAATTATCTATGGAAATAATGTATATTTAAATGAAGTTAAAGAAGAATTTTGTTTAAGTATAGCTTATAGATTAAACACAAATTTTATCCTTTTCTCTCTGTTTCTTCAACGTTGATCTTAAAGAAACTGCACATTTAAATCACAATCAATTTACTATTATCAATTTTTAAATGTACAAAAAATGCTTTTAAATTTTGTTTTATAATTTAAACAAATAGTGATATAAGCAAATCTAGTTTAGACTTTGCATAATTGATAACATTATAATTTGCTTTTCTTATTATTTTTTTATAAATAATATATTCTATTATACAATAATATATTTTTATAATACATAATTATTCTAATTTTAATAAATAGAAAATAGAGATTAACAAGTTTACGTTATTTTTATTTAAAAAATGCTTTTAATAAGCAATATCTTAAATAATAATTTTTTAACGCAAACTCTTAGGTAATTTTACAAAATAAGCGATAAGAAAATTATTTACTATGGATTTTAAATTATTAATAATATTTCAACAGTTTTCATTACGTGATTGCTATTAGATACATCAAATGATTGTGTTGGACAGCAAATTTATATTTATGTGGCATTTTACCTAAATTCGATCCTTTTCGTGAATGCCGTGTTACTCATCTTGTGGTTTCTATCCATTTCAGTACACGTAGCACGTCCTGCACTAGCTATAATTAGACTAGTGCAGCTAAATTATTTGCCATTGATTTTAGTCACGAATTTTCACATACAGATGTCATAGCTACAAATACGAAACTAAGTTGAGATGATGTGAAGAGAATTAATGTTTCATATTTAAAACAAATTATGGAAAAGTGCGTGTAATTAATAATGGGATGTAAATGGTTTCGTTATGATATTATTAATACAATAAAATTTAATATAATATGTGCTAGATAATTAAACCTGTTTTAATATTTTAAACAATAATAATAAAATATTAGATATACATTATACCATTATTGTAAAGTTTTCAACACTTTGCAATATCATACCTGATATTATTTCTACATTTGTACTAAATTTCTGTAAATCATACAATATAATGACTCTAAAAAGATACAATAACATAAAATCGATTAAAATTAATTAGTTAATTAATTATTAACGTGATTTTAAATTGGACTAAAATGCTTAATAAAACTTGTTTATAATGCCATCTTAATTATTTATTAGAATTTAAGACCATCACGAGACATATACTAATTAGCAAACAATAGCTTATAAAAAATCCGAGAAAATTAAATATTTTCTTCCAACATTCTGGCGCAAGCTTGTTCTATTATTGTTACCGATTGAACATATTAATTATTGAAAACATAAAAAAAATTATTACATTATAATCATTGTAATTTAAACATAATAGTGCATGAGATGGATATAAAAACATTTGTATATCTTAATATAATTTATTAATGGTTTAACTACATTATTGACTAAACGGGTTATCATCTGTTGAATAAATCTCTCTTTTAATATAACTAGTTTTTATAAATTTAAAATTATTACAATAATCTTTTAGCGGTATTTAAATCAGATATAATTATATTAAGAATAAAAATTCAAGTACATGTATGTTTCATTCTCTCTATATTAACATTTTTTTTTACAGAAATGTAAAATACATACAGATAGATAAAGAGGACTATTTTATTGATTTACAACACTATAGTTTTATTTGCAATCTGTAACTAATTTGTTTGTTAACTGAAATCCTTTTCACGAACTTTGCACTGACACCGTAACTGATATGACACCCAATCAATTTCATACATACACCAAACGTCAAAAAGAATGGAATACCACATAGTGGTATCGGATGACTGGTCAACAAAATCTTACACATCTCCGTTGCGATAAATATATGTGCCATAATTACAACAATATGTTTATTTAATTAACAAATTTTTTTAATCAACATTTTCTTTTAAATATTATTAAATTTTTGAAAATCAGATGTATATTACACGTGCAGGTTGATGCAGTTCCAGTCAGATGTCACCACTTTTATCATTCCTGTTTACGCTTAAAGTTGTAGAATCTTATCGTGTATAAGCAATTACTATTTATTACTATCTCTATCGCTTCAAACTTTTTATGTTCTGATTAAGACTAATCTACAGATAAAACTTGAACATTAATGATATATTGTGTTTCTTTGCACGGTATACTGCGCAATGTATGTGTGATAACATATTAAAAGTTCTTATTAAAGTATGTTATTGTATTATTAATTTCTTAGTTTTATGTCCATTTTGAGTATAAAATTATATTCTCATTATTAATTGCGCAATAATCGCATTATTAGAAATGTATATATTTACATTATTTATTAATATATAATTATATTTTTAGATGGATAAATTGATGCAAGGAAGAAGGTTCAGTATTACATCGCATAGTCTCACTTTATTACATAGTCATTTTTACTTACAGGTTCAATAATTATCATTTATACTTCAGGATGCGCATCATTATATTTATTTGCATCTTTGTGCATGGCTTGCACATAAATTTAATACAAATAAAAATTAATTACTATTTTATAACATCTATGTCACAATTTCATTCAATCTTAGCTTTTATTCACATGTACTTTAATTAAAATTGCCAATTTGCAGTATAGACATTTGACATCATGCGTGGCGGCTAAATCTCTAAATATTGATCACATATTCACAATCAGAATATACCGCATTATTTTAAAAGATTATTATAAAGCATTTTTACGTAATTAGCACAACATACATTATATTGCTTATAAACTACACATATGCATGCATAAGAAATAAAAAGATTAATAAAACTAATAAAGTAAACGGGAACTAAATGTTATTAAAATGTTATTAATTAAAACATTAGCTTTTAAAGATTCTTAAAATCAAGATTATTGAACAAGCAACATGGATTGTCTATGATTTAATAATAAGTGTATTCTTAATTTGATCTCGCGCTGTTTTTTGGTTGAAAAAGCTGTTTATGAAATAATACTATATAATTATATCAAATTAATATTGTGCTTACATTATCATGTACATTACAAGATATTATAATTGTTAAGATATTAGAAATAAATGTTCTAAATACTCAATTTATCGTTTAATGGTATTAAAAAATTCTCTATTAATATTTTGGTATTCTACACACACAATATGTTTTTTTAATTTCAAGAAAATTATTTTTGCTAAACGCACAAGAAATCTGAGGCACATTTCGATATAATTTAGGCAAATGAGATAGCTATGAAAATTAACAAGACTTATTCGCATTTTAAATAAGTTGTTTACAAATGGAAAGTTCATTATTTGAATTTTTCACAATGGAATTGAATTGAAATTGATCGAGCATAAAATATACATTAATCATACATTTTCCGTTCAATTGTGCACAATTTTGATGATCATCCGTTTCATCCACAATAAACAATCTACAATAAAATCTTGACTGCGAGAGAGAAATATAATGCGCGAATATTTTCTCCGCGATATCGATGATCTAGACAATATTATGCTTTTTATACGGTTTCATATAGGCTTTATATATACGGCTATTTTTGTTATCTGCGCTTCTTTTAATCGTGCTAATGCCTAGAGCTAATTATATTTCTTCGCTAGATATTGCACCGTCTACCGGTTTTCCTTCTCTTTTTAACACTACAGCCTTTACTGTCTATTCATCATCACGCTACGTACATATGTATACATGCTACACACAATACAGCGCTCGCTTTTATATTAACTTAGTTTTTTTATTTTTCTACAAAGTCTGTTATCTCTGTACAATAAACGCACCGTTATTTGTGCCCGCACTTTTATCATTTATTTAAATATAGACTACATATCATACAGAAAAATTTACTATATAGCTGCGACGTATCGTTTCCTTCTCGATCAGTTAAGCTGATCTTTGGACTTAAGCCTTTGAACGGCAAAATATCATTTACATTATCGCATTGATTGTATCGAGAAATCTGCCGTTCAGAGAAATATTTCGATACAAGCTGACCTTTTATTGACAAAGTACACGCACACACGCACACATAACAATTTTTTACGCTTTCTTCTATTACTAATCGCAATAGCGCTCAACAATTGCGCTCTAAAATAGCAAAGATGTAGCAGAAGATATACCGCGACACGATTTTTTCCGATATTGATTAATATCATAACGATCTTTTTTTACGAAAAATTATTTTCGCATATTTTCTTATTCTTTGCTTTATCATCATGCTATTGTTGTTAAATGAAGAGTGATATACGCGTGTAGCAAAGAGCATACTGAAAAACTTCGTAATATTAGAAAAGCATAATGTAAATATATCATTAATTTACACAAAATATTTTACGCGAATAAATAATTTATATGTTGGGGACATAATCAAATTGAATTGAGACTCTATTAATGTTCTTATGCACAAATAAAACTTTTTGATTATAGATCTGTCATTTTGATGTTAAGATGACCTCAATACATATCATGTATATTTATAGCTGATAGATATATTTAGCGTAATGAGAAAACATAGTAATTCTCACTATTGGCAGTGAATTTCGGAAGATATCCAAAGTGCCAAAACATTCTCGTAGTGGTTCCAAAATGTCAAACCATTCATGCAATGTAAATATAAAATCTCATTGCTTTGGGACACTCTGTACTTTTTATGGAAGAACATGACGCGCTTTTAGTGATAAGATGCTGCAGCAGAAATATCAATGAATTTACGAGCGAAATAATATTGCATATACGCATATATATGCGTACATAACATTATATATATAGATAAAAAACTATACAATAGAGTTTACAATATAATAAAAAAACCGTCTGTGATTACTTCCAATTGATCGACACAATTAAAAACAATATTGGTTTTTAGATGCATTAAATTTACGAAACGTAGAAATAGGAATATAGGGAAGCAGTGCATCTCTCACAAAAATCGACACAAGCTTAAAGTCGTGAAACCTTTATTAAGTACCTTTCCTATTCGCCTAACTTTATAGCATATGTAACAAGAGTTCATATATAATAGTTCTAGAGTTTAAATTATTTAGACTGACATGTTGTCAGATTTTTATTTAAGCAACAATTAATTGAAAGTAATCTTTAAGATATATTGGTGATATATCCAGTTTAATATATTGTCCTTTTTTCAAAATGTACATTGATATGAAGGTGAAAAAGCAATTAGATGAAGAAAATGTGTTATTTATTTGTTTAAAAATTTTTAATATTAGAGTTTGATTGATAGTTATAATAGTTAGATGTAATAAATATTGCACATAGATCATTAAATGATAAGTGCACTTTACTATCAAACTAATAAATTAATAATAAAAATGATAAAACGGAAATTAATAATTTATTTGCTGTAATAACTCAATTTTTGTAAAAATGTAAGATTCTAATGTAAAAATGTGTGAATTAATTTTATCCATTTACTTTCTCAACTGTTATTAATTCTATAATCTGACGCAATGTGTAAAATTTAGACTAATTTATCAACTGTTTGTCGTTTTTATATCAATTTATACCACAAACATATATTTTTAATATATATTATATATATATAATACATTTTTATATATCTTATTTCTACTAATTAATAAGAGTTATAATTTTGATTTTCTGAAGTTTTGCATGTAACTGTATTTGATTTATTTGCATTGAAATATAAAAATGATGTGAAAAGGTAATCTCTTTGTGTGAATATTATTAAAATATGACAAGATATATGGATATGAATTAATTGCTATAATTTGTCGATTTCCATCTTTTAACAATTTGCGGTAACCGCGAGATACATATGCGCTTGGAATAAGAAAGATTAAACATTGTTTTTAAAGGTAAACAATATTGAAGTAAAGCTTATAATGCCGCAAGCTATAATCACAGTCTGCTAATGATTTCTACTAATTGTTTATACCTGTGTAATAAATTTTATAATTAAAATATAATTTATACATGTATATAATAATAATACAAATGGCTTATAAAATATTGCATAATAAAGCATGTAAATTATTCAAATGAAAATACGTAATTGGCTAACATATTAGCTAAATAATCCAATAATTTTAATATTTTAATCATTTTAAATATTCATTAAGACAAAATACTTTTATTTTCTGTGCCATAACAGATACAAACTTAATGCTACAAAATATTAATCAGATATCGATGGGAGCTCGTTTGTATGAACAGTGCCAAGTGTCACAAAATTCGAAGAAGAAAGGCCTGCGCATTAGGCCATCTCAAGGCAGTGCATATTCCGATCTATGATCGCGAGAGCCATAAGAAAATCGTCAATTGCCCGGTACTTCTACAAGACGAGCTACCTCGAGCTGATTCGTTGTTTGTAAAAAAATATAACATGCTAAATAATACGTGAAATATTTGAGACGAAAATTAATATATAACGTACCGTGATAACATTCTACGATTACTGCATAACGGTTATCTATTCAAAACGGCAAAGTGTTTTATAATATATAGTCGGGTAATGTCTTTTATATACTTAATATCATCACTCTTCGTCTTTCGTGATAAACGATATTTTCGTTCGTTTATACGGCTATAACTTACTACTTAACTTCATTATTATATTATTTTAATTATGTAACGTGCGTCCTACGTAGCGTTAAATATCGCAAGCTCTCTTTACGGTATTAACATACGAATCGTTATTCCGTTTGAATCGCAAGTATTAGGAATGCATTCGATTCAGATCAACGTGTTTATTATAATAATACACATATAAGTTTGCTTAACACTACTTGTACATGTATGCCTACGCGCACATTTTCAGCACATTACAGATTACACACATTAACAAATATATTCACGCATGTATACACGGCATATATACAATACATACGAATATGATTTTTGATCAGCTTGTGCGCGCTAACGATACATTATGTACAAAAGGCGGGTAACATCCGACTTTGCCGGCGAGTCTTAACATATTATTCTCATTTTATTATTGTCCGAAGTTCAACACAATTTTATAGATGTATGAGTATAATTCAATATCAAGTATGGAAGGCCATCTTTTCTGCAAAAAGTGTCCGTGTACAATTAGCTACATTATCGAGACAAGAGTATCCTCGAACAATTCGCGGTGCCTTACGTCATATGCAGATCACCTCTCAGTATCCTGGTGAAGGTTTTCTTGAACTGCTGATTCGCCAAAGCATAGCAAAATGGATTCATAGGACTATTGGCGTAGCACAGAAAATATGAGAACATGAAGAGATGCTCGTTCGTACACGGTGGATTTGCACAGAATCCCTCCACCAGCGCTAATATGTGATAAGGGGTCCAGCAAGCGACGAACGCGCCTAAAATGAAGGATATTGTACGAAAGGCCTTACGCGCCCTGTTTTCCGTTCGAGATTTCTGCCGACCTATTGTGAGATCCTTCTTCTGCGTCTTAGCCTTCAATCGTTTTCCGATGGACTTGACGAAATCCCGTCTGGAACCGTTTAGCTCCACGTCTGATGTGGTTTCCTTCTTTTTAGACTGGATCTTTGTTTCCTGACTGTTTGTAGCCGAGGCCGTCGGCATTATGCTGCTAGACGACGAGTTTTGTGGTGGATTACTACTCGCTTTGGTAGGCTGATCCGAGAATCGATCCGTCGGGCTGTTAGACGAATCCAGCGGCACAGCTATGGCCGTTGTGACCACCGTTGTAACGGGTTGACGCTTTGTCTTGTCGACGTTGACAGAGACTTCCGTGTGTACCTTGCTGACAGTGGGCGACGTCTGCGACGCGACGTTGGTTTGATGTGTGATGAACACGCGCGGCGGATGCGTTTGACTTGATGCGTTCGACATTGTTGGTTGATGATGCTGTTTGTTTTGCGCGATCTGCACTAGTTGACTGGTACCAGCTTGCTGTGCCGTTGCTCTGATAAGAGCAGTTTGTAATAAACTAGTGCTCGCGCCGGCTGCCATGGCGTTACCCAGAATGGGCGATGGAGGTGCTGTTGACAGTGGATTCGCCAAACTGCAAGAGAAGGAAGACGGTGGACTCTCATAAGAAGGACTAGGCAGAATGATGGAACTCTCGTCCATGTATCGCAGATCACCGCCGTCAAGACCGGTGAGGATATCGTATGTACCTTGACCGTAGGAACGTACGATCAACGATTTGGGTCTGTCGGTTGACGAAGACGTCGTCGGACTGTCCGACACGGGCGGGCTACTCTGGAACTGCGTAGGCGGCGGTATGATGTTCTGTTGAACGCTATTGATCGACGCACGTTTAAGTTGAGCAAGCGGCGTCGCCTCGACCGAGGGAGTCGATTGTTGATTGCCATCGGCATCGTTCGATTTTAAGGACTGTTCGGGTGTCAGCGTACGACTGCTGGATTTGTCGGGCTCGACGGGATTGTCGGTGTCCAGGAAATTCAACTCCTGTATCTTGGGCAGTGTTTGAGCTTTTTGTGTCGCCATGTCGCGCGTAGGACTCGTCGGCAACAATCTCCTCGCCGTTGGCACACTCAGCTCGACCTTGACTGGCACGATGCCGTTTAGGCGTCCGTTGGCGGCGAAAACCTGAAGAGCGCCGGACTGGGCTACCAAACCCGCCAACGAGGATCGTTTTCTAATGGTGTTGAGCTGCTGAGAGGTGCCAACGGTGCTCTCCTCGTCAGAATCAAACGCGGGGCTGCTGGAGCGTTCGGATTTTTCAGTTTCCATCACCGTGATGTTCGCGATGACATTCTTATTTGCGGCATCCGGTGCGCATCCGACGGCATCGGCTGTCTTTGTGACCGTTTTCTGCGTAGCCGTCGCGTCCGCGCCAGCGGCATCATCGTCCATCGATGTGACACCGATCTTCGGCTTGTCCTGGCTCAACAAGGTGCTCTGAGTCTTGGAAATACCTATACCGGCGGCACGACCGGCCATACCGGACATTGCGCCGGCACTCAACGCGACCATCGATTGCATCTTGCGCTGCTTAGCCTCGCTCTTCTTCTGCATGTCGTAAGCGGTCTTGTATATGCCGCCGTAAAGAATGAACAAGACAATCAATGTTGTCCAATAATATCCGATTATCAGGGCGGTGTTGAACACCGGATCCTTGAGGAACTGTACGGCACATTGGCCTGGGTTTAAATCTCTGTAACCGATGAAATGCTCCCAGCCGAAGATGCTGATGAAAAACAGTAGCGCCGGTATGATCCAGGTGATAGTTACCATCCAGATTACGCGCTGCTTCGTCCGCCAGCTGCGATACTGCGCAGCTATCTTTACCGAGCAGAATCGATCGATTGTGATTAACAGAACGGTGTACTGAGACACCAGACATACCGTATAATCCACTGACAGCCATAGATCGCAGAGAAGAGGTCCTAGATTCCAATATCCCATTAGCACGTAGACCGTGTAGAATGGCATCGACACGGTGCCTGTACAACAATTACGTCGTTACCTATATAATTAATTTCTGTTGCTGTGTGTATCTGATCGCGCATATTCTGTATCCGAACAGGGGTCTCGCGATAACGAAATTACATCTCTATGATTCTCATCGTGATGAATATACGGGCTTCCGCTCATAATTAGTGAATTTGCATTAGAAATTCTGTCAAACAATTGTGATGCCAGAACATCGTATTCAATATCAAAGAATATAAATTAACATAGCGAGTCTATCCATACGTAAATAGCGATCATATTTAGTATCGCAACTGAAATGAACGAAATCAGGAAAAAATTTAATATAGAAATATATATTTGTAGAAACATAAATTATTTTTTACGATAAGCAATGCTGCAATATAATTTTCGTAAAAGTTACATAAGATGTGTATAAAAGAAATTATACTGGATCTTATCATACGGACTTATCATATTTATTAATGATATTAAATTTGACACAACCTTTGGGAAATCACCTTTTCAAGAAATTAATTATTGATATTTCAAAGATTATGAAATTATTAAATAATACCTTTTAAAACTTTACATTTATTTATACAAGTATTAATTTATAAAAACATTTTATTTATTTTGTAAAAATAATGCATATATATTTTTATAGTTCTTTTTTCCAGATATTTATGACAATATTTGTTCGTGATACATATAGCTGTGCGTGTGATTTAGATCTATATATCTCAGGATATATTCAAACTCAGACGCTGATACGATATCGCTTTTATAAAATGACGCAACGTTTACTTTAAGGGGAGAAGAAAAAATGCGGAAGTACCGTGGAACTTACCGATAAGCATATCAGTGGCAGCTAATGACGCGATGAAATAATTACTTGGTTGTCTGATGGCTCTGTCTACAATGAATGCCAGAAGAACGAGGATATTACCGCCAATAGTTAGCAGTATGCATATTGCCAGACAGATAGCAATCAAGATCGTCTGCCAGAGCGTGAATGGTGGCAAAACGGGTGTCAGAGATATATCTGTTTGATAGATGTAAAGCTTTATTAGAGAGCAACATATAAATTGTTAATCGATGAATGATATTAATATGATATATTTATGATAAAACGATATAGTATTAACGAATATTAATATTTGCATAAAAATTTAACATATTTGGACAAACGGTCATGCGCTTTCATAAAAGAAAGTATTTTGTTTGTAAATCTTTCCTACATAGCTTATGATACATCCTGCGCAAATCGCATGATGTGTAACTTAATCTCAATCACATTACCCAACGTCGACGAAGTCGTTGCATTTCCGAAAGCCGAGATATTCGTCGCGTTCGTCGGGAACCAGTCGGGCAGAAGTTCCGCGTATTCACCGCTGTTCCAGCGCGGGTCATCCGGGTCAGGCCATGTTCTATTTAACTGGGTACATTCTGCTGTCAAAATCTGGTTGTACACGTACCGACATAGACGCTCTCGTTGTCTCTTTAGCTTCCTAATAATGTAAACAATGAAGTTTTTTTATTATTAATTGCCGTACATGAAAAATAGAAAGTCGGATATATCAGTATCGACGTAGAAAATTGAATGAAAAATTCATTATACAACAGAAAAATTATTTTGTCAGTTATTGTCATTAATATAAAATTAAACAAATATTGCAGCTTTTATAGAAATAGATAAAGTTTGCGTGAGACATAATCACTTTTAATTTTTTCTTTTCACTTTAATTTTTTAGAATAATTCAATTTATGCTCGATATAGCTATTTCTATTCACACGTGTAAATTCACGTTTTACGCATAGAGAGAAGTTCGATAGTTCGATGAATCACAATGTTCCTATTCCTTCGTCGTGGCTGCATGTTTGTTGTTACCATCGAAGAAAATGTGACACCGGCATTTCCTGATTCTCTACACAGCGCGAGACATATACGGCCCTATACTTTCTGGAGCGTCGTTGCAGCGGTAACACGAGAAGCAAGTCAAAGGCTGAATACACCAGGCGCACAATGAGCTTGAAATAAGCATGAATGGAACCACATTCAACCCCCGCGCCAGTCTCATCGCCGGTAGACAAAAAGCGACAGAGTACGCCTTAAAGAGGGCGAGCGTGTTTTTAAATCATTCAAGCAGTCGATCCGAATCTCACATGGTCTAAAATTGCGCGTGAGAGTCTCCTTTTTCGTAATTTGTAACAAAGATTTGCTTTGAATTAGAGCTATCAAACTGTCTGTTGATATCTAACCGCTTCAAAGCGCATGCTGTCCTTTAATCATTCTCCCATACGCATTTTTTGATAAATCAAAAAAACCTTAAAAAATAGTTATTTTTATTGATAAATAATATAAAAGCTTCTTTATACATTTTTGTTTTCTTATTTTTAAGATACATTTAATTTTATATCATTCTCTTTATCTATTTTGTTATTTTATTTATCAAATTTATTCTTTTGCAGATCAAAGAAATATATAGGAACTTATTCACGTTAAAACTGTTTCAATTGCTTGTTAAAGAGAATAACTATCTTTTACAACGATTTTAGATTTTACATATTTTCATATTTATAATTTTATCATTGTTTTTCTCTCTTGTCAATTTTATTTAATATTTTAATATAATTAATTGTTTCGTGAATTCTTAATATACATATTCTATATATGTATGCCGATGTTACAGATTTTTCGATTTAAATATATAAAATAAATAAAGAAAATGTGTGTGTGTGTGTGTGTGTGTGTGTGTGTGTGTGTGTATGTGTGTGTGTGTGTGTGTGTGTGTGTGTGTATGTGTGTGTGTGTGTGTGTGTGTGTGTGTGTATGTGTGTGTGTGTGTGTGTGTGTGTGTGTGTATGTGTGTGTGTGTGTGTGTGTGTGTGTGTGTATGTGTGTGTGTGTGTGTGTGTGTGTGTGTGTATGTGTGTGTGTGTGTGTGTGTGTGTGTGTGTATGTGTGTGTGTGTGTGTGTGTGTGTGTGTGTATGTGTGTGTGTGTGTGTGTGTGTGTGTGTGTATGTGTGTGTGTGTGTGTGTGTGTGTGTGTGTATGTGTGTGTGTGTGTGTGTGTGTGTGTGTGTATGTGTGTGTGTGTGTGTGTGTGTGTGTGTGTATGTGTGTGTGTGTGTGTGTGTGTGTGTGTGTATGTGTGTGTGTGTGTGTGTGTGTGTGTGTGTATGTGTGTGTGTGTGTGTGTGTGTGTGTGTGTGTATGTGTATGTGTATGTATGTATGTGTAAAACAACACAAAAAAAGCGTATAACAAGTATATAAATATTTAATCAATACGACTTTAGTACACAAAACAAAGTAATTATTAGTTAACATTTAATATTGACACGAAACAAAATTCTATTTTTAAATTTGATAATATTCATCAACCTGATAATATAATATTCATCAACCTGATAATATAAATTTCTGATAATGTAATATGCATATATATACATATTTCTCATATATGAAAGTAGAGATTCAATCTGATACCTGGAAGTAAAATAATGCAAACACTTTATATATGAGCTGCCAATGTAGTTCCGGATACTTGCCAACCCCATGTCATACTATTGTAACGTTGAATGAGAACTTCAACGCTAGCTTAACAGGTCATTTCAGTGGAGAACACGAGTCATAGATTATCGCGTCTGAAGTTCGACTGATTATGAGCTAAAGTTCTCATGGGGGATAAAATTGTTCAAATGTATGATTACCGTGATTATCATGCTTTCTTCAACGTCAAAGGAATTTTCTGCATTCAAGGAACGTCAAATATTATATGTATAACCATAGAACATATTGACATAATAAACGGATAATGTTAATTTTTGTGCATATAATCTACTAATCATCGGGAACATATTTCTACCCGTACGCTACATATTATAATACATATAATAGATTATATTATATTTTTGTATTGATTATATTATAAATCATCGACGCGTGGCGATGGCGTTTGGACGTTATCTACTAATTTGTACTGATTCTACGCGGGTTTTAGTAAGCCTTTTTTCTGATTATTAATTTTAATTTTAAATTTGATTGCGACAACAAATGTTGTACATGTCGGGTTTTAAAATTCCGATTTATTTTTTACATATTTATATCCATGCTGAAGGTGGATCAAAAAACGGTTTTTACCATTTTTAATGCACATTTATTGGTAAAGTTTGGAAATAATAAGTTCGCGCACCAATACCAGCGCCTTGGCTCTTATCTGCCAGTATTCTCACTTAATTAATATAATAGAGTTTATAGAATCATCATGGATTTATTCACAAATGTATAAAATTATTTTTTAATTAATTAATATATATATATATATATATATATATATATGTATAATTCGTGTTTATTTAACATTATTGGCATTAAATTTGCGTAGGATAATAATACTATTTTGATAGCAAAGACCCATTTTTACGAAAAAAAATTGCAAATTTACAAAATTGAATTCTATGCAAATTTATTATATACAAGTTTTCAAAGCTGAAATATATAACAGATAAATTAAAATTATGTTTCGTCATTTTTATGTAAACTAAATATTTGCTTCATTAGCTTTATCTGTACATATTATGCAATTTTTCAATTCTATCTAAGTCTGAATATTTTTGATTATATGTTTGCTAAAATTTGCAAGAGAACGTCTCTCTATTCTCATTATACGTTAACTTCACCTTCAGCAAATTTTACAAATTGATGAATCCCATGTTAACGTTATTGCGACGGCAAATCCCCAGCGCAAGTATCTAAGGAAACCGCGAGAATAAAGAATGTGCTATGAGATTCTTTGTTTCAATGTTCCCCAGAGTAAATACTTGTCCTCGTTATTCGTGAGCATCCTCCTTGTATAGACCTACCGTGAAATCATTTGTAAATACTTGTCCTCGTTATTGCTGTACTTCTACTTTACGAAGCTATTGTGAAACCGTCCATAAAAAACAACCAACCATCTGTAATTATCTCAAAATTCAGCCGTTTTGTTTATGTAAAAAAGAATTGAAACTAGTAATATTAAAATAACAGAAAGTCAAATCTTTATATAAAAATAAAAATTTGTTTTTACAGAATATCATATTAAATAGTTTTTTTTGTTGATCATTGTATGGAATAATTACATATATAAAAAACAGATTTATTAAAATTTTATAAATAAAATCAATTTTATTTATTTAATTAATTTTTAAAAATTAGTCTTTAATTAATAATTAATAATCCCAATTTTTTATATATTTCAAAATTTATATAATGTTTGCTTTATATATAATTTTTATTTGGAAATAAGTTGTTATTTTTACAATATTATAATATTTAGTAATGCGCAAGTATATCACAGATGAACAATTAATTAAGTTCCTTATTTTGCAAAAAATACGCCTCTTTAATTATTTAACAATTTTAAGTAAAAATGTTCTTATTTTTTATCAGATAAGATTACAAACTAATTTATCAGTTTGAATTAGATGACATAATGAAAAAAAAACTTATAATTTAATATTTGCGAAATTGAGCACCCTTTTCTAACTACACAAGCTAACTCGATCTATTATAAAATAATGCAAACTACAGCAGCTACTTCCTATCATTTGCGTAAGCACGGAGTAGGGTAGAGCGGGGTCAAAAGTAACACGGGGCGAAAGTAACAACTCAAATATCTATAGATATATAGTAGATATATACACGTGCGTTGGTCAGTGCATGAAGCTAAACAACCTACAACATGTCTCAATACGTCTGCGGCCTCGGTACTGAGTGAACGTGTACAGTGACGAAAATATATTTTCGAGGTCATAAAGTATCTTTTTCCGAGTGTGCTAAATTTTGAATATAAATATTTCTACCGCAAGTAAGCTCTTTTTTTTTTATTTATATTTAGATTTAGTTATTTTTGTATATTATAATAATTGTTGCATATCCATTTTTGATATTTTATCATTAAAAATTTTAAATCAAAGTTGACAAACATAGTCGGGGACGATTGTAACATCATTGTCTGGGGTCGAATGTAACGTTACAACCGACTCCGACTGATGCAATTTATTTCATTTTGGATTATAAGTAAACTATTTTTATTTCAGAATGCCTCGTACTAAGATTAGAAAGACTGACAGGATATAATTTATATAATATATAAATGACTTATATATTTGTCATAACTGTGATGCAGAGTAATCTCTATTTGTATTAATAGTTCTTAATGATACTGTGTTCCTATTACTCTAATTGAAAAATTATTATTTAGAAATAAGAGCAAAAAAATGTTTATATCTTGTTATAATTTGAGTTAACAAAGTTAATGTTTTCTATGATTAATATAAAAAAGTTAAATTTTAAAAGAATAAGTTTTTATTTTGCTATTTTTTTGTGTAAGAATATGAATATTTTAGTTTATTTCTGCTAATATCAAAAAAGCTGAATTTTAAAAGAATAAATCTTTATTTTGCTACTTTTTTATATAAGAATATGAATATTTTAGTTTAATTCTGCTAATATAAGAAGAATTATTATAATTTCGTTGAATAAAAACTTTTAATTTTGATTATTTAAAATTGTTACAATTGACCCCTAATAGTGTTACAACCGGCCCGGAGTCTGGGGCGATTGTAACATTTTTCCTTGCTTTCATTTTTGATTGATAATTTTAATGTTATTCATCACAAGGCTTAAATGTTATGATTTCCATAAAGTGAAATAAATATGCTAACTTGGGATATCAAAATTTTTTTTTTTACTATAATAGTTTTTTTACAATAAAATTCTAAAGTCAAATTGTTACTTTTGACCCCGCTCTACCCTACCAACATTTTAGAAAGTCTTTTTATCACAGGAGAGAAAATAAGCAGTAAGGAAAAGGCAAAGGGCGTTATGTTGAGCGTCAAGATGAGATATATACAAGTGTATCATAAGATATACGAGGAGAAACCAGCTCTCGTCAGAAAAATATCCCTTCTGAAGCTCCACGCATAAAGCTCCGCTATCTTAATGCTAAAAATATCTACCATATGTCAAGCAGACAATAGTATGTATATGATATCGTTTTAAAAATTTTCTATTCATGTATAATGTATTTCCAATAAATAATCCTTAATAAATAAACATGTAAATTTTGAAATTTATTATAGATTAAAATTTTATGAAAAAAGAAAAGATAATACAAGCAACAAATATAAAATCTGTATTGATCAAAATTTGATTGTTTTATATTAAAGAAATTAAAGAGATTTTAATATTTACAAAACAATAGAACATTTTTCATAAAATTGAATAATTCGGAAGTTCTTCCAAAATTCCAAAAATTTATAAAAGTTTTTGGAATTTCGGTTATATACCTTTTACATACACAATTTCGGGTATGTATATATATATTTTATCTTTCATAATTCCTTATTTATAAAAACAAAGGGTTTAACTTCGCGCATACAAACAAACATTCTAAAAAAATTATTCATATTTAAAAAGCATATAAACAGGAAAATATTTATTTCTTTTTATTCATATAATCCATTATCCCTGACACATTCATTGAGCGCGACTTGTCAGCCCGTAGGCCAGCTACACGCCAATATCTTGCCAGTCGAATGGACAGGGAATCGGTGTATCGAATCGCGTGGACATTCGTTAACACTGTGGCGCAATAACGCTTAGTGGCAGAACGTGTTGTGTGTACGTTCCTTTTAAGGTGTGCGCGAGTGCATTTCGTCGGTGTATATGTACCGGAGAGAGGGTGGCAAAAGGGGTGGAAGCTACATAAGCCCTGGTGAGCAGAGGATCATCGCCGTGGAATGGCATGATCATACGGACGGATGGAAGGGCCGCTGAAGAGAGAAAGGCTGCTGAGAGGGCGGCTGAAACAGAGGAGTGAATAAAAAGTTGGACCGCGTTGTAAGCGGGGAAAAATTGCGAGGAAGAATATGGCGAAGCAGAAATATGGAATGACGGCGAAGGATGGCAACAAGTATCCGGTCGGCATCGTTCCAGCGCGTTGTAAATACCAGCGAGCAAGAAACTCGGTTTAATGAACGATGAAACTGAACTAGACTCGTTGCTCGTCAAATCAAAGTAAATACAAAAATGTACAATTGATGACGAGTTCTCTGCGCTACGCAATTTGAGATTTTAGAAAAAAATATATACGAACGGATATAACAAATTATATATTACTCAGTTAATTTTAAATGAAACTTTATTGCAACAAAAAATATTACACATACATACAGACAATTTATAACTTACAAAATTATTAAAAGTAATATAGCGATTTTAATAAGAAAGATTTTTATTAACTTTAATTATAAGATTAACTTTAAATTGGTTAAAAAATTCCTCTGCACGATAGAAAAGTCTCATATATGTATACATATATCTTTGTATAATGCATAAAAATATTATGTATAGTTTTTTGCGTGTAAGCAATAATTTTACTAATTGTTATTATTTGTTTTAGTTAACAAGATTACGTTGTGTTGCTCTTACTAACATGATTCACGATTTCTGATTGATTACTGACATTTTATTCTCAGGATCGACCCGAGCACCCCGATTTGTAATGTCACGCTTGTATCCTTTCTTTGCAGTACATTCGCAATTCCCATCGGGGAGATTTTACTTTTATTTTCTAGCCCAGTTACTAGATGGAATATTTCAAAAGGCTCCCACTTTTCTTGCCAGACACGAAATACGTAACCCATAGCTGCAGGCTGATATTGGAGCAGCTAGCATCGTTCCTTCTCAACGGTGCATCTTCAAGTGACATGGTTTCCTTCAAATTCTCCAGTATATCCTGTTCAAAGCCGAAGCAGCTCAAAATCGATTTTCGAAGAAAGCAAACACATGTTGACGTGAATCAAGAGTTATCTTACGTTTGATATAAAAAAATCATAAAATGCATCCGAGAAAGATGCTGCTTTGTTGTAACACATTTTTATCTTTTTTTCTCGAAAAAACAATGCTCTTTTTTATATTAAAAAATCTTTACAAAAAAAATTCTTCTAATAATAAATTTAAATTTTAGAATAATTTAAACTTAATAAATAAAATATAAAATATTTTGAGAATAATTTTATAAAATAAAAATAACATGACATTAATATTTAGATTGTCATAATATTGTCGGTTTATCAAATTAATTAGATATATTTATGTTATTAAATTAATTATCTATTCGCGCATATATGTATATACTTTTTTGGTACTAATAATTTTTAGAAAATATTTTATATGTGATATAATTCTCTGCAAAAAAAAATAATATTATACTATGCTACTCTTTCTCGAACAGATAAATTTTATATTTCTGTTTTGTCCTTGTTTGCTATTTTCTCATTATCTGATAATAAAAGACGATACAGCACGTAAGTTCGCAGATTGAAGTACAGAAACTCAGACACAGTTTTTCCCAAAATTACATTTTGCAGCGGTAAAGAGGAACAGATCTTTACGAGTCGCCAGATATGTTCTAACTTTGTAAAGGCAAAACGTCTACAAAAGTTTGCAATAACTTGATACAATACATTATGAGATAGTAAAAAATCAAAATCTAATTATAAGTGTTTACATCAAGATTTTATATAGAATGAACTTTTCTTCTAAATATTTTCTTATTTAAATAAAAAATGAAATTATTCTTAGCAAAAAGCCGTTCATACATTTCATTTTTTCGCCAGAACGTTTGCTTGTAATGTGTCATGTGTGAGACGATTCTAGCATCTCAAAGCATGTAATGCAAAATGAAAAACGCTTTATATCTCGTGTTGCTACGTGATTATTGTCAACGGCTTGCGGGAACTTAACACGGGGTAATGATCAAATCGGATTTACACTTTAGGGCGGAGGGCAAACGCAACTCCATAAATATCAGCGGAATATGTTACGGCGCATCGAGGGATGATAGCGTTGCTGCGATGATGTAGCAGACTGAGAAGAGGGAATCTCGATTGCCCAAGGGGAATTGAACGAACCTATTTAATAACTCTCGCTGACGTACGCGATCGCCCTCGGCGTGACACTGGAACCACCGGATAACCCGACCCAACGGTGCTCGAAAGCAAATCGCAATCTCTACGGCGGTTATATCGATGACGACATGGCAATGTCGTCATACTTATGCAACTTTATCATCAGTACAAAGCCACAGAGAGATTGTGAGTAAACAAAATTTTCCAACAATCGTAATACTATTTATATCGTGTATACTATTTATAATACAATATTCATTTTGATTTTTACTTGCAGGGGAGATTCCCATTTTATCATTAATAATAATTATACGAAAAGATAAAATATACTGCTGATTTTCAAACAGGCAGTTTATCTTCGGAAATGCTAGTAATTCATAATCGGCTGCTTTCTCGATAAATATCGCCTTACACCGGCTAGATAAACAAAGGACGCCATTATCTACATAATAGGATTCTGATAAGAACTTTAATAGGCTAGTATTATGAATTACCGGGGCTTGTAAAATGTGACGGCGGTCTAAAACTGTAGAAAACGAGCGTTGGATCAGTAAAAGATATCAGAAAGGCCGTAGATTTAAGCAAGCATGACCTTGGACCAATTTTCGAAAATGGTGTATATAGATTGAAAAGATATATCTGGACCTACATCTCATGAATCTCGATATGATCGCTGCACGGACATATTAATCGCACTTCTGTACAGTTTGATTGTGACATAACGACATAAGAGCTAACACATATATGCGGGAGTAGATCAAAATAAGAAACCAGTCTTGTAAAGAGACATGTTAAAATATATGAAAAATATTTTCTGTGTGTGTCACAATTATCTTCTTACATAAGAATCATAAATGTGTGACGACTGTAAAAACATTTTTTTGATAAAAATGAATGTGTGTTGTATATTACGCATGCAGTAACATATAATGTAATTGTTGCATGGTTATTTTAATTACAAATCAAATGAAATACTGCATTTTATTTACATTTAATGGAAACTTATGAGTTATCTATGTTGACTGCATAACCAGCTTTTATTGTTTGACACTTTGAGAATATTATATTCTATAGATATTTCTCTTTTTCTTTTTCTGTTTCTCTCTCTTATAAAAAATTACAAAACTGCTCGTGAGTGTAAAAAACTAATCTTTTAAACCCATCTTCTATGTTTCATTGCAATACAAAGCACAATTGACCAATATAATAATTTTTCTCGCAAGCGATATTACGATGACATTTCCAAGATGAAGTATTCCGTGTCGCGAAACTACACATGCGGGAGTCCAACGCGACGAACAAGGGAACGTGTATCAATTTCCACCAATTACACGTCACCCAACCTAGTCTCATCCTTTCAGTTGGAAATTGCAGGTGCATTCGACTGTATGTCATCGTTAGTACGTGTTATTAGAATTTTTAAATCACCTTTGACACCAGTATACAAATTATTCTATACCTTAATTTACTACACCTGCCAAATATTTCTTTTTATTTAAAAATTTTATGTAAAATTCTATTAAAATAATAAATATAAAAAAAAATTATACATTATTATATAAGATACTTAGAAGCAAAAAAACTTCTATGAAGTTATGAAAAAAATATTTCATGTGATAAACTATCTCATTAGATAGTTTATTCTGTATTACACATAGATAGAAATACACATAGCCAAAACTTTAACAAGTAAAAATTATACACATAAAAAATATACTCGATAGCATTGACGACAATTTTATACACACACACACACACACACATCGCATTTTATATTAAATTAATTTTTAGTACAAAATTAAAAAAAGGAATATGTAAATATTGAAAATATAAGGAAATTTGAAAATATAAGGATGACATCAAAAATTATCGTTTAAGAAACATTAATATTAGCATGCTAAAAAATATAATGGCTATTTTGAGATTATCTTATATCATTAATCTTCGATTTTTCATTATGTATCTATTATTTTAAAATTTTCTGGTAACCAATAGAAAATTTTCCCTTTTAGATAAAATCTTTAGATAATGAATTATCTGAGTTTTCAACGCGATTTGTTGTACAAGAGAGAAATATGTTTCTATCTCGAAGATCTGCAGATGAGATCTGCAGAAATGTGATAACTTATAGACGAGTTAATACATCATCATTGACGCGATGTACATTTTCGGAACATGATGTGGGGAGAAATGGTCAGCCTGAAGTACATGAAAAAATCAAGTGACATCAGGCCGCTGAACGTGCATTCGACATTTTCAGCTCTTCAATGTGATTGATAAGATCGATGGAAGACAGATTTGGCTTTGTGCGCAAAATGATCGCAAAATATTTATCGTATTCATATTATAGTACATATAGCTCAAGTTATATTTAAATTTTATATCGATAAAAGAGACGTTCCTTTAATTGGCACGCTTCGAATTTAATCGGAAATACCGAAATTTAAAACGTATACTTTTATTGTTTCATATAGTTATTGTAATTAAATACGATTGTTCTTTTGCCATCATCTGCTGACGATCTTCGTCTCTTATTAGGTTTAAAAACAATGTATTAAAAAAATAAGTATACTTAATTTTGAATACACGCATATATTTTTATATAATATTTGTTATATTGTAGATATCTACACAATGTATGAAATTATAAGTTATTCCATGTTAATTAATCGTAGGCGTAGTAAACAAACCACGCCTAGATTTAATTTTGTAAGAAATGTGATGCCATATTCGAGCGATAAATGCGAGAAAAGAATGAGGATACTAATTAAGTTAATGAGAAGTGAGTACAATATAACATATTCTTTGTCCGGCAAACTTATTTGATTTGTTATATGTTAGCGATGATTGAGATGCCTTTTCAGAAGAAATTTTTTTTTGTTTTAATGCTAATCGAGTATCTAAAATAATTAAGATTATTCATATCAGTAAAAAGAATTTAATTGAGTCAATTATAAAAAATATTAACAGTTTGTGGCAAGTTTATTGGTCTGTTATATAAGACTTGAAAAGAGCGTCAATATCTTTTATAACGTGAAACTATTAAATACTATTATTGTATAACATTAAATATAATAGCTAAAATAATAAATCTATTAATACTTACGTCAAGTCTGATGATATTTTTTTGTATACTTTATCATATTTTAATATGGAATCTATAAAGATACTCGTTCCATTTATATATATTCCTAATGCGTCATAGATATAAAAATTTGCAAGTCATCTTAGTGAAAATTGTGCATAAAAGTTATATGCATGATTAATCGTTTTCTTCATATTAAGATACAATCTCTGTCCTTCAACGATTGTTTGCTCAATAGACTCGACTAAATATATTGGCAAGTGTGTATATATTCCTATCTCTAAAAATATTATAAAAGGTTACCTTTATATATACAAACACACATATACACAGTTTTTCACACAGGTTGGACATGCTATCGATTTCCCATTACATTCCGTGGATGTGTACCATATATTGTACATATCTAATATCGTAGTACATGATATGGTACAGAGTGTTTATAAATCGCGGCGAGCTTTCAGTGTATTTGCGAAAAAAATAAACAATTTTCTCTCGACTCTCTTGAGTGAAAAATATTTATACATCGTTTAAAAAAATTGAGAACGAGTAACGTCATTCCACAATCGGCTGGAACGTTGAGCATTATCCGCAAAAATTGCTATCTCTTGTACATTTTCAGGAGGCATCGCCTACATAACCGTAAGCGAGTTTATAGATAAATTAAATATATCCCATGATTTTGGATGTGTTGTACATCCAATCGCTAGGAAAAACAAGAATATGCGCGATATAAAAGTCAAATGCGCCGCTGCAGCTTGTCGAGAATGCATTTTTCTCTCGATTCTCTTCAACAGAGCAATGAAAATTCGAGAATCAATATTCACCGTGTGTCATCACAATGTACCCCAGCGTCGTTCCCGTTGCTCGGTCTATTTTATTTTTTCTCTGCATGTACGCTGCAATCGTGCGTCGCTTCTGGTACACAAAACCGGAGAACGACAGAGATAATTTTGTTGCACGTTGGCGTAACTACTCGGGAAGTGGAAATATGCAAGAGAACGATCATATAAAACAATTAAAGCAATGCACGCAATTTTGCGATTTATATTGTTAAGTCAGACAAATTAAACATTTTTATCTTATTATTATACAATTGCAGAGTTAAACTTAAACTCGTACATCTTAATCCACAAGTGCCAACAAGTAACAGCAAAAAGAAAACTTCTTTTTAATAAAGTTTTAATGCACCGAGAAGATTTTATATAACAGAAAGAGGGAAAAAGAAAGAGAATAAAAAAAACAATTTTTGTAAAATAAAGAAGATTGGAGAATTTTTTTTAGAGATACTGCGAATATATTGTATTTTATAATACCGAATTTCCATAGATTTCAGATTATATAGAATTAAATATAGAATTAAAATAAGAATAGATGATAAACGACCCAACCAGAGCATAGCGAGAATTCCTTAGCAAACAGAAAATAATATAACAATTGATCGCCGCATTATAATAGCGCTGTGCTAATCGCATGCATCATCTAGCTAGACGGTAACGCTACCATTCGTGCTTTTACAGAGTGTCATTTACGTAGTTAACCGAAACAATAGTACCGCTTCGTATTGGATGTACAAGTCGATCCATTTAATGGCTCTGCTCCCATTTTAACATGTAACATCGTCGCGCTAAAGATGCGAATATCGAATGCAGTGACTGCATTTTATCTACTATGTTTTTTAAAAGCAACTTTTCTTTCTTTGTATTTTTGCCAAATTTTTCCCACAGGTTGTTTGCAGACTTTCTGATTATTTGCTCTCAAATACTGATATTATTATTAACTCAAATATATATATTATTTAACGTATTTTTATCGTAGCATTGATCATGTCAGCAAAATATTGTATTTTAATTATATCGTTTGCCTTTAAATATGATAATATTTATGTTGAATGAAGTTATATGTTTTCTCTTTATTTTTTTATGAAATTTATTATTATTTTTTTAATTTAGTAATCTTCTATTATTCGTTCAATAAACTTTCAAAAGCTATAAAACAAAAAATGATCATAAAGAAAGCATGGATTATTTTAGACAATTTTATTATTTTAAAATAAAATATGTATATTGTGTTATTGTGTGTATCGACATTCAGTCAAAGTAGCGCTGAATATTATTGTAAAAAGATATTAATAACTGTACATATAATATGAGAGAATATTACCAAATTTAAGAAATTAGGCTCTCGAGTGAACTCACAAATTCAAATAGTCGCGGGCTAGAGAATATTAATATGAGAGAATTGTTCTTGGTTGCATTAGATTTTGTGTTATAAAAGATGCAAAATATCAGTCTATGCTTTAACTGATTACGATGAAAATCAATATATCCGGGAAATATAACCCATCATGTCACACAACTTCATACCATATACTCGTTTTATATATATATATATATATATATTATATATATATATATATTGTATGTACAGGTATAAACGCAACTTTAACTTTAATCCGTTATTACGATCAAATCACTGAATATTGCATAAAAATGTAACTCATACCGATATATACTTTCTTATATACAAGGCATCATACGCATACACGAAATATGAATATATTTATTGCAAAATTATAAATATTATTTAATCGTTAAAATAAAATTTGATCAATTTTTGACAAAATCTACGCACATTATCGTTGTGTGTTGTGCACACATTAACTTCATTTTACCCATCACGTTTCTCCTTTTTAAGCATATAATACAGCCTTTTAACAAATGTGAAAATTTCACGTACATTGTGACATACATTGATGTGTTCCAGTGGACGACTTTCGTTGTCGCGACGTTGTTGACTCACGCAATATTCGAAATTTTCACCTCAATCGCGTGTGCTCCGACAGCTCGTTCGACGTCGCTCGCGTGATTCCGCGTCGTTACACGACATCGGTTTTTTCTTTTGTTGTTAAATAACGACTAGTATTCTCGTTCGTATGCCTGTGCTTAACGTATTTGGAGCCGAGCTAGCCCATCAACCAACTAAACCGCATGTTTTACCCCGCGTCGCATTGCCAGATTACCGTGGCCCTGCTAGGTCAAGGATGCGATTTGACCCGGATTGATTCACAAGAATTTTATATACGTCGGCATTCATATAAATCTCCGTTATTATGTATATATGTAAATTATTTCAAAATATTGTACAAGCAATATATACTTACATAATGAAAATTCGATCATTCGATCATTTGATCATAATTCCATTTTGCGTGTGAAATATCGATGATATATGCAAATGGCTATTATATACAATGTTGTTTGTCGTGAAATGTCATTATGCTAAACTATTCAAAAATACAAGAAAATCAACAGTCATGTAACAGTAGACATAATATTCCAGGTTGAATAATTTTCAATGAAATATATTCAGCAACAAGTCTATTATAGTTCTTTTATAACCTTTCGTGAAAGACACAGATTCATCGAATAGAGAGATTTGATTGCAGAATTACGTGATGTTTTCTCGTGATGTAAGCGCTAAATAAATCTGAATTACCGTATAAATCATGTGAAAAAATGACTATAACAATTCCCAAAGAGAATTTGCAGCAATCGTACATTTTGCCATTCGGCTGGATTAAGGTGAAAAAAAGGTTGAAGCAAAGTCTTGTCTTGAAAAAAGGACAGTTTCCCGAGAGAATTCTTTTTACTCCAATTCTGTCCCCGATGAAAGTTCATTTCCTTTAGCCTTGATATTCCCGGCAAAGTAGGGAACACAAACGGGGAACGTTGATTGTATAAGACGCGCCGCGTGATGTTATTACCCCTCGATAATGAGCAGTCCTCAGAGGTAACGATAACTTGGCGAGGTTGCTTGGAATTCAAGAGGGCTATTTCACCAAATGACGAATCGTTTATCTAAACGCGTTTTCAGCGACAAACCTTACTCCCGTATCGTACCGCAGGTGGCAAGTATATTTTCGCAGAACTAATCAGACGACCATGCACGTAAACGCTATCGTTATCTTGCGTGTTTTGATTAAAATGATGAATTGTATGATATGTATGTTACAGGCGTTGAATAGAAGAGCTACATCCACGGTAAAATAAATGAATATAACAAGATTTATATGGCTTATAATTTAATCGTTGCAAACTGCAGCATTAATATAACAGTACAATTACATTTGTGTTTCATAAGTAAAATTCACTTGCAAAGCGTTTGCACATGCCACAAGCAAATAAAATGTCAACATTAAACTTAGCACAATGCAAAGATTAATTTTCATAAATCTTTTTAAATATAATTTACACACACGAAACAAAAACGTAGTTTAATAAATAATGCATTTGATTAAAAAAATATATGTATAAAATTTTGATTAAGAAATTAATCGTGTGCAACTAATCAATTGCGTGAAGAGAATAAAACTTTTGTAAATTATAGTATACAACATATTCAGAATAAGCTAATTAATAATATCAATTACTGTCATCCTATTAGCATAACTTTACGCCATCGATGTCTGTTCCAAATTTTCTACAGCGCATAAATCTTTCAAGGATGTTGGGAATTGATGGAACGAATAGCGTTACATAGTGCAAGTATACGTCAGCAAGAAGAATTTAAAAGTAAAACGTTGTAACCATGAAAAAGTAAGATGCGATAAAATATAAAAAATCGGTACCCTTAAGAAACTAATTTAAATATAACATTTTTTAATAAAAAATATAGATAAAATTAATTTTAAACCGTTATCTCTTTCTTTTCTTAGATACGTTTTGTGCGTGGGAATTCTACAACGCAACTTTTATTTGCAGTTTACAAATCTCCCGAGAGATTAACAAATGTGATTATCTAAAAATTAGATTCCATAAAAACTTTTAATTCGAAAGCAATTCAAAGTTGTAATAATATATCAAAAGCATAATAAACTATATCAGAGTTATAGTAACATACGCAATACGTACAACGCAAAATAATCGATGCACGTATATTGTATTCACACCGATTGCAGTGACAGTTTTACGTGCGTAGAAATGGTAACAAAAACTATATGATACAACCGCAGTCTATATGCTAAAATTTGCAAAAACCCAAGAGACTACCAATGCAGCGTTGCGAAAAGTTACAACTCACATTCATTCGCGCTCTCGCGTTCCATTCTATCCAAATGCTAATCTCTATCCATTTTGAATAAAAGATACCTGCGCTTACCATTGTGTGATAAAATCCGTGCCAATAGTGAAGATTGGCGCAGAAGTACGATTGACCTCAGTGCCGTTCAGGCTGCTTTCGGTGCCGTTCATCTCCATTCCATCAAACCGAGGTGGCAGCAACCTTCAAAGTCACTGCGCCCTCTCCTCCTCAATACCCAGTCATCTCTCGAACATCCTAGAAACACGAGCTACGATTGAAACATATTTAAATGCCGATAAAGATTAGGAAAAACATCGTACTTCTTTTTGGATATACTCATGCAATGCATTTTTATATGAAACGTTTGAAAGGAATGTTTCTTATGACAAAAATTTGATTTAAAGATTATAATTTTTTTCTTTTAATTCTTTAGGCATTAAAATTTACATTTTAATAAAGAAATGTAAACATTTGTAATTTTATAAATTTTCTAATTAATTTATAGAATTAAACTCAAATTTACAAATGGAAAAAATGGAATTTTCTATCATAGTATATAAAAAAATTGAAATTGTTATCATTATATCGCAAGCTTAAGGCTTATTGGTATTAAACATAACTTAAGATTACTCAAAGTTTTACTGCCGATAATAAATATCTACAAATGACTGCGATAGAATTGTCAAGGCCAAGCAAATGAAACGCAAAAATCTCCCCTCGCGTGTGGCACGACGGACCAGGTTTTTATATTTATGATTATGTCCTAGAAAATATATGGTCATTACAGAAACATTAATATATGTATAATAATAGTTATGTAAATACTACGAATAGAAAGTGTTATTTATCGTTTAATTCTTAATTTGATTGAGCATTTAATTTGAAAGAGAACTTTATATCTGTAATTTTTAATCGTATATTATATATATATATATATATATATATATATCTCATTTTAAGTTTTAAATACTGTACATACATAACAAAAACTTGTTTCATAAATTTAATTGTGAGTTTTGTACAGTAAATTACAATACAAAATATATTGTTTTTTTCAATTGTGAATATGACGTTAAATTCCTGAAAACGTAACTAAAATTGCGGTACATACAGATATTGTTATGCAGATATGATCCGATAACTGCTGCTAAGGTTTCATTCTAAAATATACCGTACTTTCTGATACATATTAAGATTTCACAAAAGAAATTTAATTCTCACCAGTCATGCTTCGTGCTCGGTTAATACTCCAACGTCAATAGTACTGCAATATTATCATGTGTCGCATTGGACCTAATAACGTTAACGCTACCAAAACGCTTCTTAAATTGCAAACATTAATATTGCTATGTTTATGATTTTTTTCACAAAATTGCAAATTTTTTTTTATATAGAAATCTACGAGATGAAAGCTTTTGATGCCAATGAACAAAACCCGCCGAACCTCGCCAAACAATTTGCTTGTTTTATTTAAAATCCCGTCCCGACAGAAAGAATCATTTTCAAGCAAACAAGTTCTCTTGAGAAAGATTTATATAAAATAATGTTTGAGATAAAAAAAAAGAATGAAAATATAACGATTTCTATATAGCATAATTTTGTACTCAATTGAAAATATATTTAGCTTTGCATTTACGCAATAATTAATTATAAGTAGATTATTAGTAGCAATAATAATAAAAAATGTTGGGTGGAGTTCCGAATAGGTGAACCCTCCGATTTTTTTGAAACTTTTGCAATTTTATTTATATTTTATTTTTTATATTTATATTTATATAAAGATTACATATATGCACGTCATAAAATGATATATACTTTAATACACATATTAAAACGCGATATATGTAAAGAAGCGTATAATTTATTTTACTGAATCGAATTATTGCACTGGACCGAAAGCTGCATTTGAGATATAGTATAAGATCACTTCATAATGTTCAATTAACTAAATGCAAACACAAATTTATATAGTAATAATGATATAAATA
>NW_021850355.1:1333802-1344945 GCF_003651465.1 Formica exsecta
ATATATAATATATAATATATGCTCTCTATATGTTTTTCAAATATCTGTTATTTATAAGAGAAACTATTGCGCATGATTATCAGGTTAATTTTAATCCGGAGATCAAACGCTTGGAATGGATGCATAATATTCAATATGCTTGCGCCGTAATACGTCGGTGAAATTAACCATGTGTGGTTTTCATCAAAGAGCTCTAACGTTACAATTACATTTCATACGTGGTAATTTTCTTCTTTGCTAGTCTGTTATCTAATTAAGGGCGAATAATAAACCACATTGCTGCTACAAGTTTATTATATATTTATCTCTCCCAATTTTCCAACAAAATGTAGCATTCTTTTGTAATGCAATCGATAACATATTTTTCGCATACTAACGCAATTCAGAGAAGTATATATTATGGCGCAACGTAATACATATTTATGAGTTCAGTAGAGTGACACGCAATATTTATCAGATTGACAATGCTTCTTTCAGCACATTATTTTCCTTATTCCCGATTTACGATAACACAACTACATGATGATATTGTTATCTGTCAGCGATTCAATAACAATAAATTAGAACATTCTAGAAATATTTACTATCTTTCAATAAAAAGCGTTAAGATCTTTGTGTAATTTTGTAAAAAGATATCATAGAAAGAGTCAGATAGAAGATATGAAGTCCGTAAGTAATAAAAATTTTGTTATATATAATTTATATTTTATTATATATATTACAAATTATATCTACCACACACACACACCAGCAATTTACAATGTATTGTTGATAATGTTACAAATAAAAATAACATAATTCATAAACAAAATTGATTAGCGATCTCAATGCAACTGCATAAAAAGAAAGGATTCATCTCGGCCTCTTAAGGAGACCCCAATTAGCATCAGCTATTATTATCCAAGAATATCAGATTTCTTTTATGCTTTTGAAATAAATGCTCCGTAACTTTTCAATTAACACTGCAGCCATAATTGTAACATACATAAATACATTTTTTATTACTTAAATCTAAATTATAAAGTATAAGTGTGTTATTACACACAAAGTAACAAAAAGATAAGATCTCATATTGAAATTATAGTATATTACAATCTGTCAAAAAACCTATTTACAAGTGAAATATATCCCAAATTTAGATGTAACCTTAACATAATTTGTATCTTTAGATTTTAGATAGTTAAAATAATTAAAGGATTGCGTGCGCGGAGCATATTTTTTAGAGGACGACACTGTCAGCCATTTGTACCTGACATGGAAATCGCACAGATCATACTTCCTCGTTCACTAGTTTTAGATCAAGATGTAGAAAATGTGCTTTATTTCGCCCTTGACGAAATTAACTAGTTTAGTAATTGTATATAGATATATATATGTAACTTTTGCTACTTATATCTAAATAATTGTCTCTAATACCGTATTGGAGTATGCATTAATATTATTAATTTATAAATTGACATATATTGACAATTGTTATTTTTATTAAACATTAATAACTTGCCGTATTAAATAAAAACCTTTCATTTTTGTTAAACGAATTGCAATATATTATATAACATTATATATAAAATATATGGAAAGAGAGAGTAAGTAAAATATGTGCAACAAATAGATTCTGATAAATTTGATTTAGTGTTAATGTTTACGTATGCTTATCTAACAGTAAATTTATATTTTAAATGCATTATTCCGCGCACACAAAAATATTTTTTCAATAAATACTTATTAGTATGATTAAGGCCTTGCTTGAAAATCGTCTGTAATATTTTATCATTCTCATCTCCGGATTTTTGTCTTGCTTTACGCTCGTTCTCTTCGGAATGGGGATAAATTTGGACGAGTATAACGCGGTACTTTAAGCTTTATCAGCCTGCAAATTTATGCAATTTCCGGCAGCTTCCCTTTCTTTCATCTTACAACGCAAGCGCTTTATTTCCGCCTACTCCATGCTTTCTGCGATTTACGCGGGGAGAAATATTGCGAAACTTTTACGTCAATCCTGTTCCCTCGCTTATCGCCTTCGAGTCGCGCATTTATTTTCGCTCGGATGGGAATCAGAGATACCTATATTTTTTCCAACCGCATAGATTTCGCCGGTGGTTTCTCTTCGCCGGATTCGCAATGCCGGACAATACGACTTGCGCACGCAACAGGAAGCGTAGGAAATGTGTGGCGCACGAAACAGAAAATAATGAAAACGAGACGAGTGGATTGTGATGTATATTTTGCCGTCGAATATTTCGTAGCGCAAAATCTGAAAGAAAATTATCAGGCATCTTAATTGAGATGGAAGAAGCGCGCGTGACGGTACATCGCGCAACTGACATTTGCGCAAATAGTCTCTTCTTCAATAAACTTCAATCTCTTGTAAACACGTTGAATATTAAAGCGGACAATTTTGGAATGTAAACAACTTTTGTAGCATTTCCATTGTATTTATCTCTAAGAAAGCAATAAATAACTTAAGAATTCGTAATTTACTTTCACAACGAAAAGATGTTGCGCACATACATTCTAAATGCATCTTTTTATGCAATATATTCATATTATAATGCCATAAAATGTACGACCTTTCTTATACTTCAATATATTTGAAATTATTCTTTCTCTTTCTTTAATTTTAGAATTATGATTTTTAAATACACATTTTTATCTCCGGATATCTCCGTATAGAAGATTTCCGCAGATTACTATATCTTAGAATAATTTAAGGCATTAATGGGCATTAATTTGATTCTAAGGCACTTAAACTAAAGCCTTTTATTCTTATTAAAGAATTGTGTGATTATTACATCTCTCTAAAGTACAAATTATCAATTTCTCAATACAAAATATTAAATGGAACATTAATTATTCGAATATTTTGTGCTAGAAGCATATCTATATTTTATATGCACGTAATCCGGAAATAGATAAAATTTTCTGTTCAAATGTTAACTATAGAATATATTTAAAAATGTACATATTTAACTTTTTTTTTTCCTTCTTCTTGTTTTTTTGTGGAGAATTTGTTCGAGCTATCGATTTGCACACACTTGGTCTGAGAATTTACGCAGAAACTTAGTGCTATTAATCACTTTTATTGATACAGTATAATTAACACTTATTTATTTATTTTATGTATCCGAGTATACAAGCTGCAGAAATAAAAAATGTAACGTGATTCATCATCCGATGTATCTCCGCGAATAATTCATCAGGCGTCGAAAAATATAAAGTTACCGCTCACGTGAAATAGCTTAATCAATTTTAGTCAGCGAGACCCAGTTGCGCATGATTGGTTAATGATTTATACCAGAAATACAGGTTAAAATATAATCTTGTAATATATAATTATTAAAAAATATTTTCCATAAATTTCTAAAATACTATAACATTAATTTGATATCGATCTTTTCATATCAAAGATTTGTATGTGTACATATGTGTATGATAGTGTATGTACATCTAGATTCTTTCTTAAATTTCTTAACGCGGCTGTTTTGTCACGTTAACAAGCGATAACTTATATTACAATAAAAATTTGCGACAACAACATGTAATGTTAATATTACTTTGTTACAACAATATTTACAATTATTTTATGGCATCGACAAAAATAAGTTTAGCAAAATTGTAATATATCATAGCGATATACATAGAGTTACAAACGATTCCTTAAAACAACAAAACACTTATCTGAAACAAGATTTTTAGATAGAAGAAACAATTCAATAGATAGAAGCAATAAAAATCATGATTTGATAATGACTGGTAAATACTAATAATTTACTTTGCGATCTTAATATGAGGATAATATTTCAAAGATTTGTGCTATAAAATGATTAGTAAGTTAACTTGTTTATTATAGTTGCACAATTAGCTCATAAAGCTTCTCGGAAAATCGTGCGCGAAATTGTATTTTCCCCGACATAGAAGCGATCGAATCTTAAAATGCAATTTACCATACAAAACAATTATATCATTCAGCACACATGTTTATCGTTAATATTTTCAGATAACGAAAATATCGATAACAAAATATAGAGGTTATCTTAAATCTGACGTGTCGTGTTTTTATCTATGAATACTCTCTGATCAATTCGGATTTAATATTTCCTCAACAGAAAAATTAATCTGTTTCTTCATTTAAAAGATTAATAGTCTTTAAATTATAAACAATTAAGAATAAGAAAAAAAACGTGAGAAAATAAGTTTTACAGATGTCAAAGTAGCAAAATCTTATTTTTTATTTAATTTTTCAAATGAATTTGTAATAATGTTCGAAATTTATATGCTGTTCAAATTTTTGCTAAGAGAAACTAAATTATTTATATAATCGAAAGAGAGATAGACAAAAAGTGACTCGCTTATTCTGGATACATTCTATAATATACAACTTTTATTTCAAGTATTATCTGCCGTATGATATATGTGATAGCTTGCGATTAAACGTATCTATCGGGTATCACGTGGTAAACCACCGATCAACGTGCAATAGAACGTGCACGAGTGCGTACAGCCAATATTATTGCGGCGATTGTTGAGGAAGTTAATTCTCGATTATTGGAAGATGCTCACTAATCGGCAATTTACGCCAAACCGATGTAGATTTCCGATAGTGAATCATCTTCGCATGACGGTCTTTTTGGGATTCCCTGACTTGCAAATAATTCGCCTCTACAAGAGACTAAGACCTTCTATTTAGTTTTAGCGAAGGAAACTGCCGCCACTAGTCAACTGATTGAATATCCACCAGAGGCGGAGATGAAACCCTGTTTTCTTGGGGTTGGGATTAAGTCTATTTATATATATACAGACAAATATATATATATATATATATATATCTTCCTCTCTTCCCTTTTTGCCATAAAAGAAAAATTCTGACAGGTGTTAAATCCGCTGATAAATTTTTGACAGAAGAAATTCGCGTATTTATCAAACAGCGTTTTAGTGAACAACTCATATATCTGTAAAGTTAAACAAATGCATTTCATCGCAAAAAGTGCAGTTACTGTAATCATAATGAAGAGGTTTCGATAATCACAGACATATAAAAAATATCTGCCATGCAATTTTTGCAAAATTATAGTTTTTGCTCTTCAAAAGATAAATTAAACAGAATAAAATAATAATTGTAATTATAAATAGTCAATTTAAATTCAATGATAAACAATGAATACTTCTTAAATTATAATGGTCGCTAATTGAATCAGTTGATTCAATTAAATTAAATTATACAATAGTACAAAATTGAACATTGAAAAATTATAAAAGAATTGATCTCTAAGAAATTAAAATTTCGCGAAAATTTTTAAGCAGTTAAATTAAGTAGGAATTATTCAAAAATGTTATATATGAGAGATATTAATTATGAGAGATATGAGAGAAACGGCATTACTAATAAATATAAAAATATGTAAAAAAGTTTTTTAATTTGCAGATATGAATATGTATAAATAAATGAGCTAAATATATTATATGAATTCGTAGAATTCAATATCCGAATGGATTATCAATGTAGAGAGAGAAAATTATTTTCTCTGTAGGAGCTACTTCTCTGAGGGAAACTCGTGAAATGATATCAACGAACGAGGAAATGGTTTCAACTCACTTGAACTCGATAGAATTCGCAGTCCAAACACCTTTCGAGCGGCTCATATAAATTGCCAAGCTAGGCGTTGGAGAACAATGTCGACACATATATTCGTATTTCGATCAATCAATCGAGTGTCCATTTCAGTAATTGACGTGTTGGACCGCATGCCAAACTTCGTCTCGTTTATACATAAAACTTTATTATTGGAGATTACAGACGTTTTGCGCAATATTATGAGGAAACTTCAGATTTTGCTACGCAATACTGAGAATATTCTCGAAGCTATTTTTCTCTTGCGAAGCAATTGACTTCTCTTTGGGAAAGCTCTTGAATTTTTATAAAAGCTCGTATTATTTTCTTCAATCCTTTCACATTTATCGAGTCAAATGAATAAATACATAATAAGATTTGTTCCTTTTGACATTTACTATATTCACGGACATATCTAAAGTTCATTTTTAGAAATCTTTGTGTACGATTAATTTCAATATTTATACAGAAAAACTGTTTTTAAAAAATCTATTCTTGTTTTCCTACTTTTATTTGGTTCAAAATTTTGTAATGATGATAAATTAAATCTTGATTGTTTTGATTATCTTGATTATCGAGGAAATCATCTTCTCTTGCACTTGTATCAATACACGCCGCATAAATAATAAAATGATAAATTAAATATTTAATTTATATTATAAAAACATATTTTATATATAAAGATTGAGAAAAAATAAATAAATTTTTATTTTCAAACGTGATTTCTTTTTTATACAAGAACGAAGAAATGTACTTGCAATATTCGTCTCGTATCGCTGTTACATGACGTGATGACGATGGTTGATTCAGATGAATCATGTGTCGATTATGCAAAGCGCTAGTCGAATAAACGAACAATGTAATGACATTTACCTTGCAATAAAAGCATTGTATTAATCCACAGTTGTACTTGCAAATCAGTTTTGCTGCCACTCGCAGATTCGCGCTACACGTGTTTACGCGTTTTCGCTTTACGACCGGTATTGAATTTCTATGGATGTTACATGGACCAATAGAAATCAAGTAAACACGATAGTATAGCGAAACTAACAATGAGCCGACCGCGTGTACCGTTAATCCAACGTTTCTAGCACTCGCTCATCGTAGACAATACGAAGCGAACGTGAATCCGTCATTTAACCGGTCCAGAATCGTTTTGCGGGTCTGCGTGCGTTTGAATTGGCCGGCCGCACAATATTTTTACCATTCCAAATGTCCTACTCGTATGAGTCACAACAAAATTAATTATGTGAACGCGATTACCGCGTGTCTTGGACATCCACGCAAATGATTAGTTCATATGTTTTATAATTAACAAGCGTTTACAAGGTAACCGCGTTTACGCGTGGTCGCTGAAATAATTCCCCTAATTGAGCAGCTTCTCATTTTCGCTGCTAAAAAAAAATATTTGCACGTTTGGCTATAACGATATACAACGCGAAACATTTATTATTTTATATAATGTCATATAAATATAATTAGGTTAATTATCATATGCCACATAAAGTTCATGCCGAGCATTCTATTGGTATGCATGAAACGCGGTGCTCTTCTATCTCTCTCTTAATTCTGATTGTTATAAATTTATTTGAAATTTAATTTAATTTAATTTAAAATCGGAGAAAAATATATAAATTTGCTTTTAAATAAAAAGATTTTACAATGGAAAAACGTGCGGTAAAAATTCAAATTTTATGGTTCTGGAAACTCGATCAATCGACACGGTATACCAGAAATATCGTAGTACGCCGTGATATAACGTTGCTTTGAAGTCAAAGGACATGCGCTAGCGATACTGATTACGTGAATTCTCTTCCCCTGAACTAGCCATAAATCAGTATTGACGTGTTTCTAGTAAAAACATGTAGGCGCATAGTAGAGTGTATGATATAATAGATAGTTTATGTATACACATCTATAAACTATTATTAACCGTACTGATGAGAACTACAGAGTTCAAAGCCGAGATTGTTGATTTACAATTTGCGAACGGGAAGTTTCGTGTCCTACTGAATCCAAGTCACATAGACATGGATTCCCTAGATCGCTTAAGTCGGAGGATCGAGTGTACGATCGCGTGAAATAATACTTAACGTAATTTCTGTGCTGATTTACGTATTCAAGATGCCGATTGTTCATCAGCGATAAAATATTTTATATGCTAAGATATCTTAATTGTGCGCGCTCAAACATTACATACATATATTTTTATATTTTATTGTATGTGTGTGTGTGTGTACTATACATTTCTTTAAAATACCAGAATCACAATAATTTCGTTTTCACCACAGATATGCGAAATGTGGCAATACTAGAACGTGTACAGAATATTTTCTACGGACATTACAGACATTTTTACAGGACATTTTTTGCGAAGCTTTGAGAGAGAGAGAGAAAAAGAGAAAGAGAGAGAGAGAGAGAAAGAGAAAGAGAGAGAGAAAAGAAAAGACAGAAACGGTCACAACGTTCTTTCTTTTCAAGACACGTTCTCTGCGCTTGTTATACCCGAGACCATTCGTGACGCGCTTTTCCCGTATTGGGTTAAACGCGATTCACGAAGGGTGGCGTGTATGCCGGCGCCTCTCGTGCTCGTTATCGTCCAGTTCGCGAAATGTGCCCCGCCGCGTGCCCTCGCGTATCGAGATAATCGTAATTATTTCCTTTGATTTTTTTCACGGCATATGTACCCACGCGAAACAAATTCGGGCGATGCGCTCGATAGAGCCGCTCGTAATTACATTTCGGGATCCGTCAACTTTACTCATCTTCTCGTCGATGTTTTTGCTCGTTGGAATAATCACAGGGATGCTACGGCCAAGACACAAAAGTTTTTATTTGTGTATACATCGATTTTCATGTCCCTTACGTTCCTCGCCCGCTACGCCAATTGTTAATCCTAGCGAGAAAAACTTTAATTCAATTGAGACGAGCAATGAATATATCGCGAAAATATAAGTAAATACAGAAGGGTATATTCAGAGTCTTACTTTAATATTTAGAGTTAATGATAGATTTGAAACATTTTTAATTTTCTCTCTTTCCGTCTCTTCCTCTTTTTGCCTAACTTGTACTGACAAAAAATCGAACATTAAAAAAATAACTTATATCATAATAGAAAAAATGAAAAGGATTTATTTAAACGTTTGTAAGAGAAAATAAAAAATAATTTTATAATGATATATAAAAATCAAAAATTCAGCTTTATATTCAAATACTAAAAAAATCCAATTAATTCTTTCTAACGCATCCATTTTTGCAGATTAAATAACTAAGTTTTTGCAATAAAAATTATGTGCTTTGTAAAGTCTTGAGTAGTATCATCATCTTCAATAAAAATGCAAAATTATGTCATTTATAGAAAAATTTCAGATCTTTGTAAAAAAAAATTAAATTTTGTATATAATATCTTACATAATATAATGCAAAACATTTTCATGATATTTACATATTTGTTTTATGAGATACAAAATGCCTTTTATGTATAATTAGTTTAGCACATCAACAAGTAAAACATTAAGCATACAGAGAACAAAAGATTATGTACTACTACTGACCTTATTACTATTTAATTTATATCCCTAGCCCGAGGATGCTACAGCATATTTATTCATCATTTTCATCTTGTACAGGAAACGCGCCACGTTAAACACGAAATTTGCGAAATTAGCAGCTTGCGGTTGTTTGTTCTGTATTCACATATTTCCGTGCAAAGATACTCGCCCTTGTATTTCTCACGACACTGCGAGCACTTTATACTGCGCGACGCGACATATCGATGAATATTTAAGCTGGTAGTTAACCGTCACATATAATATTAACAACTCTGTCAGTGCGCGGTCCAATTAAGCTAAAACGCAAATAATATTTTAATATTTCACACATATGGCGCGTTAAGAACATCAGCAACCATTCTATGAACATATCGTCCGTAAGAAATATTTGTTTAAAATCAGACCGCTTTGAGTATCTCCCATATGACATTTATTGCCAAGAATAGCGCTATAACAGCATGCGGAAGGTTTCAAATGAATTCGAACCCCGTACGATGCTTGTCACATTTTGATGACGCCATGCTTGAGGATAAGGATGAGAATACCGTATGTATAATTCGCACGATAAATGCACTGGCATTTAATAATGAACATATAAGATATTCGAAAATTGCTCTACCCATTTTACTTGTTGATTTTGCAATAAATTTCAATTAATGAAAACTTGATGGATAACCATCGCTTTTGAGAGATTTTTAATATTAGATATCCTGATAGTTTTATGTGTAAAATTAAATTTCTTTATTAAGGCAAAGCTTAATTACAATTAACTTGCAAGCTTGTAAGTACTTTTATTCATATGAATTTATTATTACAAGAACTCTTGAAACTCGTTTAATAAACGTTGTAAAGTTATTTTTATATATAAAATACAATCTAATTTGTATGTATGTATGTGTGAGTGTAATATATATCTGGATATTGAAGCCCCTCTTATATAAATGTGCAGGCGTTTTAATATTTTGCTGGCTACATATTGTACATGAAAAGTCATATTATTATCAAAAATTATATGCTGCTACCGGATACAGATAAAAACTTTTAGCATTATAAATGTTCAAATATTCACGTTCGAATATTTGAAATACAGAATGGTCAATAAAACAGTTTGAAAACGGATTTTATTGAATCACCTTTATACGAGCGTATGCGAATGTTTCTAGAGATATGAATTTTTGTTCTTAATATATTTCACGACACGTACGCATCATGAATAAAAGATTAAACATATTCTGATTCTTGCACTAGAGCTGCATATCATCAAATACAGCTTATCATCAAATGCAGTTAAATAATTAGATATGACATGAAATTTTTATCAAAAAGATTAAGAAAGATTTAAGATAATTAAAACATATTAGATTATTATCTAATTTTAAAAAACTGAAAATTTTTCATAACTTTGTTAAAAGTTATATTAACATTATTTTAATCATATATTTTTAATAATATAGCTAAAAAAAGAAATAGAGAGTTTAAAATAAAACAAAATATAAAATAATATTCTAATATATTTTCTTTACTTTCAAAATATCTCTGTTTTTTTTATAAATGCTGCCAAATACAATGTTATTGATTTTATTCATAATTCTATTATATTATCGGGAAAGTAGCTTCTTTCGAACCATAAGCACTCGTCCATGTGAAATGGCCGTGACAAGAAAATATAGGTGTAGGTTTATATATCCACAAAGTATAAGCTAATCGATATTTATCGATCGCCTTACCAAAGGCGTGCAAAGGACACGCTAACAAGAATCCTTCGACACACGCAATCACTCTTCGATAAACCCTCATACATGTACCTTTCGTTTATTGACAGTTGCTGATTAAATGAAGCAAAGAATATAATACTTGAGAAAGAGATGAAGAAGAATATCGTCTAATGCAATACATGTGTATACGTTTATTATTTGCAAATATAATATCACAAAATTATATCATCAAACGTCATATCTATTACATGTATTAATATATATATATA
>NW_021850355.1:1344971-1347666 GCF_003651465.1 Formica exsecta
TATATATATATATATATTTGCAAAAATGGGAATATCATATTTAATGTCTTGATGACTGCTATTATACATCTAATTTACACAATAAATTCGTGAAGTTACAAAAAACAAATTAATCTGATGCCGACTATAAAATGTTAATGAAATTAAGCTACGACCAAACATACAAATTAGACTTCGTCGTTCTTGAAATGATTTCGCATAAATGATAATGGGCGATACACGATAATCGAACGACACGTCAATTATCATCGCATTTCGTCGGTTCTGTCGATCAGTCGATCGTAGGTCAGGGCCATCCGCATCGCATGGGGCAACAAAAAAGAAAGAAAAGAAAAAAAAGATCCGATAATGTCTCTTCATAGGACACAATCGCGACAGCCATATTTTGCCAGAGATTCTCTTTTTTCCGTTCGAAACTTGCTCGGCCTGTCACTCACGACCTCGATACCGCCTGGTCGAGCAGAATAAAACGATCTAGAGTTCGTTTACATCGAGGGCTGCTGCGAGATCGTGTGAGACTGCAACTCTTGCAGATGGTTAAAAACATATGATCCAGTCCTTCATCACATATTTAGCATTAGATTATATGATTATCATCTCCCGTTGACATTGAACGCAACGTGCACAGATTGGACAAATAAATAAACATTCAGTAGTAAGGGGTAATAGATGACACAAAAGATTTAAATAAAAATTGAAAATTGAAACATATAAGAGGTGCACACAATAAGCCAAACGCAATTTTAGCGATATTGATTATTTTCATTGTTAATGAAATAATATAAGTTTTACTTTAATAATTTGATTTAAAAGTATTCATAAAATAGTTATATCTTTCTTTTATCGCTTTTCTTAATTTTATTATATATTACTCAAATATTTTAATAGAAATAATAGCCAATGATGTTTGAAACACATGAAATATTTGAGAATGCACATGCATTTATTTGTTGCGGTGCATATTTTTAAGATGAACTCGATTAAAGTATGACTATTATACTGGTAGCTAATTTATATTTTTTATGACGTGACGAACAAAATATAAAGCGGAATAACATGGTGATTTTCAAAATGTGGCGACGAATAATATCGGTTGGACATGAGCACTTATTGAACTCTGAATTAAATATTACATACATTTCTAATTCGTGTTGTAAGCATTTTAAATAATTGTTGAAAATGTAATTTACAGTTTCTACTTTTCCTTTACTATTGCACGACATATAATTACGTACCCAACCAAAATACAGTAAAAATTTTTTGGTTTTATTTATTAATTTTGCCCAGCTGACATGAGTGATAACTTCACATTTATAAAGCAATGCACGATTAAATAGACATTTTCTAAAAAAAAATGCTTGTAACAAGATAATATTTTCGACATCTTACCATTCTCGAAGGAAAAATATAAAATTAAAGTTTTTATTTCTATTCTTCAAGATTTGCAATAAAGTTAAAAAAGGAATTTTAAATGTACTGATTGGTTGAATTGCTGGCATTTCTTTCATCTTAAACTTTGATTAAAAGTATTTGATGTTAATTTTTAAGTTTGATGATAAAGTTTCAGAATAATATAATTTCAATATGAAAAGGGATAAGCTATAATATTCTCGTTCTTTCTTTGACGATAAGACATCGACGTGCAGACAAAATTCGCCTCTTTGTGTGATCAACCAATCAAATATCCCCTCAAAATGCACGGCAACAAGTAACCAAGTGATAGCCTCACCTCGCGCGCCTTCCGTCTGGAGGACAGAGCCGAAATAGGCCACCGGAACTTTGAAACTTCAGCCCTTAGTACTCCACGCGGACGCACGAATGCGAGTTCTTAGTTCCATCTTCCGTGCACGGGTCGGCGCCAATTTCTCCGATCGGCACGCGACGACTGTCACCTGACAGCGCGACGACCGACGGCCATCGTGGATCGTTTCGCGGCATTGGTACATCGATTATTCAACGGTATCAATCAACACTTGACGTCCACGAGGAGTTTAGGAGGAATCCTGCAAACCTTGGTATTACCTTGGAGCGTCCTCAAGCGACTCCACATTTATGCTCGTTGAATACCGTCTCGATCGTTAGTCGCAGAATCGCCGCGTACATTTCAATCGATTCGATCGTTCTAGACCCGTTAATCTGCGTTCAACGATCTTCCACGCGATTGTCCTTGATGATAAGTCGCGGTCGGCTCGATGTTGTCCGATGGAAATGTCAGATTCTGAGAGGTTGATCTTGTCGAATTAAATCACCGGACACTCGACGAGCACGATCTACAGGGACATCTTCGCGCACGATGTCCCTACCGGGCTGACCCAGTCGGTCCGTTTTCACTCGCTGCTCCCTTTCGCACTCGCGCGTCGCATTATGTATTCGCACGTGACACGTCCGGACGAGCGCGATTTAATAAGAATTTGTATTGACAAATCACGTGTGTCTCGAGTGATCGTCGCGACAACATGTATTTTACGAAGCATCGATTCACGATCGATGGTGTCCGAGCCGCGAGCCTCTGTTGACTACTTCCAGTCCAGATGTAGGCTTTCTGCCGCCCGCCGTTCTCGGACACGATCTTTCAAGGTGAATCGCTCGACGAACACGCGGCGAGGATTCAAGTGAGCGCCGGTAAGCGTCGCGACGCCGTGCACCGTCGTCAACCCCGTTCCGGCACACGCGTGCGCAGGAGCTCTCGACGCTC
>NW_021850355.1:1347693-1362693 GCF_003651465.1 Formica exsecta
ACGCTCTTCGTGCAGGGGGATGAATCGTTTCTCATGGAATCATTATCAATTCACCTACTTTCCTATCATCATAATCATCGGCGATTCGCGGCGCTGCTAAAGTACCCCGATTAACGGGGAGCTGCTCGATTGCGACTGATTTGCGCGATAGATCGCGAATAAAAGATTCGAAATCTGTTATAATTATGATGAATTTAATTGGCAAATGTACTGCAGAATACGTATTTATATGCTAATTGTTACGAAAAAGAGATGCAATGGATCCTACATCGCATCAAATTTATATAATATTATCTTTAAAATATAATCTTTTTATAGATGATATATTAATCTTCGCGATTATACAGGATTATTAACATCAATTTTTAATTATCCAGGTATGTTCTATCTCAAACACTGAATTGTGCAAATTAGTTTCCTACTATAATGCAAAGTTCGATTATATTCAATTATCTCTCTTTTCTTCTAAAGATAATAACTAACATATAATCAATTGAAAAAAATGTAACGTGTAAAAGTAATCAATGACACATGCAATTAAAACCGTTTGTAAACCGATTTGGTATCCAAGGTTTGATCAAAGTTTGTGGTTATATGCGAGACAAGAAGACATATTGATTACATTAATTATTTGCTACGAAACATTTCTATTCTGGATACTGTGATATCTTGTATGCACGTGTGTTTTAAAATGTCTTCTGTTTTATTTAGATATCAAGTAATGATTCGAAATAAATAGAAAGACATTTTAAGAAACAAAAGATATTATATCTATCTATATAAGAAGAGAACACGATTAACTTTATAATATATTTATATCTTCGGGACAAGCTTTTTTCAAACTTGAGACCGCACATGTCTTTCATTGCTAATAATAACTTTGTTGCAAGCGGGATGTAGACGAAGTTTTCTACACAAGAATATCATTGTAGTACAAAATTGTGAAAATGAGGCAACTGTTTGCAACAGCGACTTGTAAGTTTCGTTGAAGAACCATTATCAAGTTATATAACACAAGTTTTTTTTAATAAAAAGCGGGTGTGATAACCACAAATAGCCTCACATGTTTGCCGCGCAAACTTATATTCCTCGCAGTTGCGTCTTCTCCTTTGAATTATGCGGCGTATCGGCTGCTCGCTAATCCGTTGACACTTCATAGTTTGTCAAAGGCAAGTTTGTGCTACGGAACTTCTGTTACAGATGAACGGCAACCAACCAACTTCGTGAATACAGAGCGGAAGAACAGCGAGAGTGAACTAGCGATTAGATAAGTCTCTGAAACTATCATTAAAATAGATCAATAAAAATTTATCCTTGCCTAAATGCAACAATGTCCGATGAACGTTCGTGTGTACTCGTACTATTGATACATTTTAATGTAATTGTACATTATTACAAATAATAATTATTACATAATATTTGCGTTAAACGGAGAAATAACAATAGATGGACAATTTTATAATAATCTGTTAAAGTAATAAAATCAAAATGATAATATTTTACATGTTTAAACAATTGCCGTTGTATTATAATTTTTATTAACTATTGCTTATACTATTGGTATGCACAAAGCATGTATTTTCTAAACCCAAAAATTTCGTTGGATTGATTTGTCTATCGATCTAGCTAATAGACTACTTTAGAAAATGCGTTTCACGTATCCAGTGCAGTCGCAGCAATCGTACCTGACAGCAGTCACTGCACACAAAGCTTCTGTTAGCGTGTCCTTTCCTTCGCTTTGACGTAAATGTGCGACAGACCTTAGTCCCAAAATTAACCCCATTACACGAAGTAATGAGTGGAATATCGCGATGTCATGAACATCAAAAGACTAATTGAGATCAAATGCAAACCAAGACACTGCTGCCAAATTTGTGCCTTTGTTATCTAAGCAGAGTCGCTTGGAGTTTATCTATATAACGTTTAACGGAATTATATGTATACATATATATGATATTTAGGATTTTATAATCTTTCACGGATTTTTCCGAAATACGATTAATATCTAAAGAAAGATATAATTGAATAAAAAATATTCAAAAGGAGAAATAAATAATTTTGTAATTATCACATTAATATATAAATATATATATAAATATTTTACATCAAAAAATATACTAATAATAAATATCTTCACATATGTAATAAATGCATTTAATTGGTGCATATATCTTCTCGCGAAAAATTATTCTGTCTATCGAAACATTCATTATGGTCAAACTGAGTTGTCCTTGAATGGCAATGACTGTATGTGTGGCAACAATAATGTGTTAGTATGCGCATTAAGGTGAGGATGTGATTCGATCTATCTGGAATGAGGAACCACACACGACAAAACCAGATTCTACGTCGTTTGTGACGTCACTACACTGTATTCTGTACTTTCCATGCATCGAGGGTTAATTTTGGACTACAGTACTCAATCGCACGATCTTCATCAATGCTGAACGCTATTCATGAAACAGGTGTGCCCGTGGAGACAGGCTAGGCATGTATCATGCACTTTATTGAGCAAAACTGCACACGTGGTAAAGACAACCTTAATGCTATTAATGTCACAGAGCTTTTGCCGATAGAAAGGAGATATTTCTACACATAAAAATATTTCGGGAAAATAATTACACATAACAAAAAATCAGTATAAATAAAAAATTTACAAACAAAATTGCAGACAAAAATTAGATGCCTATAAAAATTCAGTTTGTGAAATGACTTAAGTTTCTTCGTTCTCGCTAATACATCGTTATCAGCATAGTTTATAAAGTCAAAAGTACTCAATTATCGACAAAAACTTACATTGAAACAGCATTAGATTCGATTCTCATACTGAGTACGCAGTTTTCTATGACGCGGAAGAGAAGGCGCCGCCGTGAATGCATACTTGAATAGAGGCAATATTAGAGTGAATTTTCGGTGAGATCCGTCGGTTTGGAGAGGACAGGTAAAAGCCTCCAGTTTTCAGAATGACATCGCGACGGAATGAATGAACCCGCCGGTGCGACGAAGAGGGCGGGTTTGCGACGCGTCATTGAAAAGAAGAAGGAGAATGGAAGAAAGAACGAACGGGAGTGCTCTCATCATCCTCCGCTAATATTTACCCGTACAGACACAAAGACCACCCTGGTCATCTAAAGAACGTTCTTCCTCCTGCCGCATTTCTGGACACTGATAAAGATACACGGAAGTCGTGCTTAATTCTGCTTACAACACCGGCAATATTCTTGACGTGACTTTCTCGAAAATCATCACTCGCTAAAATCAACATTGAAACTTAGCGTTCAATTAAACCGACCATATTATTTTTATAAGTAAAATGTGTAAATAACGCAGAAGAGTACATGACGAAATACGTTTTTTTAATTTAAATCTAAATGAGATTATTGTACACGAAAAAGAAGTTGTTATTGACCCTTTCTTTATTCATCTTTATATATAGGAGAAAGTAGGGTAAAACCGGATACTTTTTTAGATTTGTCTTCCTACAAAAGATCTGAGAGTAAAAAACATTTTGCCGACCGTTAGTAGTCTTTAGTGAACCTTAAACTATGAGAAAATAAGGCTAGTCGCTGAAAAAAAATTTTTGGTTACCAAGACTAACAAGATTTTGTGGAGAAGTCAAAGTACCCGGTTTTGTCCTACCGGTAGGGTAAAACCGGGTATCTATTTGAAAATATGCAAAACATCGTGTAATTACAAAATCTAGATTTATTTTAATCAAAATATATTATAAAGATGTATTCTATTGACAAAAATCACAAATAAAGATATCTTCTTGTTCGACATTGCTGCAGGACTTCCTTATTTAACTTTCTAACTTTAAGAGTCTTAAAAAGCTTTTTTTTAGTGGTTTATTTTTCTGAATGTTAGTTTTCGTTTCCAACTGCTTTTTTAGGGAGACAAAGTCAGGATAACAGTTCTTCCTCTTTTCATTACATGAGATGTGTAAGTACCCGGTTTTGCCCCCAACACAAGGAAAGTAACAAATAGGCGGTTGTATATTCCGGCATACAAAGTGCCGATCAAAACTAATATGATATACTCTCTAATATGTACAGAATACAATGCTGCACTTATCGAAACAGATGCTCTATATAGAAAAATTGCACGACGACTCGATTCTTGCCTTGATATTGATCTTTTTTGGGGCTAAAAACTTCAAACTTCTATTAAAAAAGAAATATCGTGTGCACAGGGGCACGATTTGTTTTAAAATAATAATGGCGCCAATCTACAACTAATAACATAAGTTAGCCATAGATAGCAACACTTATTACGAAAAAATATTATATATATATATATTTATATATGTTAAGTTAAATGCGCTAATACAATTCTAAGAAAATTTTTGAGACGTGCGACAAATATGTTATAATTTAATTTAGCAGCGATAACATATATATTTCTATAAATATCATGCTTTCCAAAGTAAATTAGATTTTACAAGAGTATATCCATCTCGATACAAATGCATCTTTTTCAAAGAAATCAAATATGATCATATACGGTATTGAAAGCTGTAGTTTTAGGTCAACTCGATTCTCTCTACTTTCTTGTAATATTTTTAGTAAACAACTTTTCGAGAACAAATAACACAAATAACATATAAAAAATCAATTCAGAGAAAATACATAATTTATCAACTGTTTTAGCGTTTAATTCAAAGTTTAGAAATAAAAATATGTAAACCTTTATAAAGAATTAAAACTGCAATACGTAAAAACAAGCAATATTAAATAATAATAAAATATTAATAATAGGATTTACAATTATGCATTATATTACAATATAATATATAGGAAAGAGGGAGATATCAAAATAAGATAGTCGAAATAAGCAAAATAAAATGTAAACAATTTTTTTATTTTTTTTATGTTATAAAAGAAATCTAATAGTTTTCCAATGACGTTCAAAATTGAAAATACCTTTTATAACAAACCGTACACTATACAAACAATTTGATTAGTACAATAAAAAAAGTCAAGCGCTCGAGGAACCATAATACGATATTGAGTAAACGTGCACTCAACAGTCCCGAACGGTAAATTTTCTTTTCCACACACACTCTACATTATAAATAAAATATTAATAACATTATCAAATCTGATTTAATTGTTTATTTATAAATTCTTTATTAATAAATTTGCAAGATTTCTTGAGTTGATTTTTATACGCCAAACGTCGCGAATGTAATTGATCAACTAAATTTGTTTTAATTGATATAAAACTTTAACGTAATAATCAAAATAGTCTGAGGCGAACATATTGTTTTCCACGATTTATCGATAAGAGAAACCATTGCATTTATCACAATCGACACATCACTATATTACGCAAATTTCATAAATGTTCTTCTCAAAACATGGCAAATGTTTTTGACAATGTTAATTCGCGTAACTAATAAATTAAAATATCGGGTCAGTAGACAATCTTAAGATATCAACCGATTTACACGCTTCACATACGCACATTATGTTTACATAATTGCATATGCACGTTGCGAATGCAGAACGCGAGCAACGGTACATCTAGAGAAGAGATAGGACGAAGCTTTCAAACAGCTTTATAATCGAATTACCATGCTTCCGTCATCGATGTTACCGGGACAAGCAAGCAGGCGGTATAGGCGGCAATTTGCAAAGGCCCCCGGAGCAAAACTCGCCTTCGTTGGCGTGACTAAATTAGGCCTCGGTCCCGGCTAAATGCTCGACTTTTTATTTCACCGCTTCCTCTTCGTCCTAGCACAGCGATCACCTCTCGACCGTCGTCTCTACCTACGATCTGCAAATCTTTTGATTCAATTTCGTCTCCAAAAAAACTCTAGAGAAAGCTTGGCAAGCAACCGCCTGAATCGAAAGTTAATGTTGATTAATTGATCATTTTATGAGATATTTTGAATTCGGCGAAAATTTCACGAGGCTGATCGGAGCACTTAAAATGCTGAATGAAATTTGTGCAACTAAAAAGGCATTTTAAGAAAACTCTATACATATTTTCTACAGCACACATACGATCAAAATTTTAAAAATTTTGTTCACCAACAAACTTATTGTTAATTGCAGCTACCTGTTGTGTGCATAAAAATCTTGATTCGCGGAATAGATGCTTAACATTGAAGTAGTAATTTTTATAAAATGGGTTTTATAAAATTAATCTAGATATGGATTTAACTGCAACAATACATTTTTTCTGGACCGGATTATTTTTAATAAACAATTTTGTGTAAGCTTAAGCTACGATAGGTAGGTAAGTAAAGTTTCAAAGCTATAAGTAAAGTTTCGAGAAACAAGCACTTTTAATATTATAATTTTAGCTTGCTTTATTAATATATTGGAAAAACAAATAATCTCTTTTTGTTAAATTACTAAAAAGAAAAATAATGATTAATATTTATGAGAAATTAGTTTGCCGTGCATTATATAAATCATAATAAATGGCTGGAATGTATGGCAACTTCCAGAAAAAGCTTTAGAGGAATTTTGTTGATTTTTACAGAATCAGATATCGATTCTGTACGAGACGAAAGTGCGCTGTGAATTTTAAGAAAATTTTTAATTTTATAGCATCACAATAACGTTTTTTGGCATTAATTTTCTCATTGATGCTCAGATTAATCCTCGAGGCGATCAATTTGAGAACACTAACATTGCTCTTGAGTTCCGAAAAAAGAATTATGAAAAAAATCATGGTAGAATTGCCGGAATAAATCGAAAAACTTGATTTTTTGTTTCTCATTTTTCATAGCAGTTACTGATTTGTTCATATTGTATATTATTGCATATTAATTGCTGCTACCATTTATTACTTTTCACACAGACATTATTGAATATTATTACATAAGAATACACACACACGCACGCACGCACGCACACACATATTGATAAAATGCAAATTCACAGATCTCATTTCGAGTGATCGGCAGATTTTTAAACAAATGAATTGTTACCATGTATCCATGTAACCAGGTGCAATTGTTACTATTGCGTCGTAGCGCAATTTTGAATTAAAAGTTGAAAACGATCCAGCAAACGTAATTTGATTTACATGATACATATTTGCATTTCTCTGATGCGTGAATAACATGCGCGTATATCGTATGGAACAGAGGCAAAAGCAAGTTACAGAGGAAATATTATTATTTATTTTTCGATTTTAAAGAAACTCAATCTATTGTTAATCTAATTATTTGTGCGAAAATAGTTGTTTCATGTACCATAAAATGAAAATGTGAAATGCAATATTATGCAATGTAAAACCGCAATTGTAAAGATTTAATCCACAGTAATATTAAGTAAAAAACCAAAGTATAGAGATATTTAAGTAATAGCTATTATTGAATTTGCAATATACATAATTAACGATTCGCGGAATGCTTGCCTCTTTAAACTGATGGCATTCTGTCGATATTTATACGCAATTTTACTTCATGAGACATTTGATAAAAACGGTGAAATTTATTATCAATTGATAATTCAATTTATCAGTAAGATTAGCGAACATTATTTTGAAATTGAGTTAATTCTAAATTTTTAAAGTATGTTTATCGATTTTACAAGTTTCTTTTGTGCAACAAACATTATACATATATATATATATAATTACATTGCTCAGATTCTAATACATAATTACATTTAAAATAAATTTTTAAACATTGCAGAACACACAATATTTTTTACTCTACTAAATTAAAACAGTGGCGTATATATGCACGTACTACAAGATGACGGGGTGCATTTATGCATTATCGATGCAATTTTAAAGTCTCTCTTAACTATCGAGAGACACGACAGGAGAAAATCATGCTAACACATACGCAGCCCGTCATTTTATCCATACCAAGGCTAGGATAAACCAAACAAACTTTCCTAGGGATTGCTTCTCAACAGGGCAACGTTTCAGGATTGTCACGAGGTATCTAACCGATAGGTGCTGAAACTTTAAGCTTGCCATCGAGTATAATGGCGTTTGAGCTTCTTCATTATGCAGGCCAATCATGACTGTAACTTCCTTCAAGTCGTTCGTTGTGTCAGCCTTTCTATTATACATATAGCTTCCCATTCATGCGTTTCCCTATAATATACGCCTATTATTCATGATTAAATGTTTTATTTTGTATTTATTAATTAAAAAATTGGTACACCCTACAATAATTTTTTTAACACTTCTGGAAATTAAAATATTAAAAAATACACAGTAAAATAACAAATTTTTACTAATTAATGTATAATATAATAAAACAACAATTTGCATTATCTTTCACCAAGATAACGCTAGATTTCACATTTTTTGACAGACATAGCGAAATTTGACCGGGATGTTTTCCATTCGTTGTATTCATTAGACTTAATATCATTTAATTATCATTTATTACAGTCTCTACAGAATTTTTTTGATGGTAAAAATTTTAATACCCTAAGAAGATTTTCAAAACACACTTGGAACAAATTTTCACTAAAAAATAAATAAATTTTGTGGAAAAACGAGATTTTTTAAGCTGCCCGAATGATGGTCAAAGATCGTTGAAACAAACGGTACATACATTATCGAGAGAATAAAGATGTATCTAAATATATATAAATTTAAGTAAAATTAAATAAAATTTTTTGCAAAAATTGTATCGCAAACTTTTAAACAATTTATAATTTATTATATTTTTTTTCTAGATACAAAATTTCGTAAATTAGTTTTAAGATACCAAATAAAAATTTTTTTAATAGTAATAATTATTACACGTTTGCATATATCCAGCCACATAATCTCAAATTTATATTTAGGCATTATATTGCTTTAAAACAGTTTTTAATATAAGAGAGATTTTTACATTTGTATTGTTCATTTGATATGAAAAACGCAATATTAATTTTTATCTCCGCAATCATTGATTTTATCTACAGAATTAGTGTCCGTATTTTTCTTTATATATTATTTCTGTAGATAAGCTAGGATTTAACGTAGGACCATACAAGCTTGGTATATCGCTTAGGCTTCCAATATCAAGGTGTATAGAACGTAAGTAAACCTTAACGCAGCCTAAAGGCAAGACATGTAGCCTACGGCAATTACATGCAAATCTCAGCAAGTTGTGCCTAAAACCTCAACACTGTCACCAACTAACAGCCACCATCTCGACCGAACAAGGAATGTTGCAAGTGCTATTCGCCGATCTAAATGGACAATGCAACAAATCGAATGTAGAGAAAAAATGGATTTGAGACAATAACAAAAAAAGATATTGATTAGATCTTTTAGTCTTTTAATCGCGAGTATTTTGCTTAACAACAAACAGGAATTTATCATTTTTTACTTGTTAATCTGAATCATATCTTAGACATTTTGCGTACAGCTTATATGCAAATATATATAGAGATAACTATTTAATATAGATAAACGTGTTCTCTTATGAATCAATAGAAAGTTGATAGTACAAAGACAGTCAATTAATTAATTATCAAAGTCAATACTATTCAATATCGCTGCAAATTATTAAAAAAAAAATTACAGCAAGTATGTGTGATTTTCTGCGCAGATATAAGTACAATATATCCTATCATATTCTCGATGAAACTTGTTATCGCCATTGCCCTGATGGACAAATATTATCTCGTTAAATGCTCGCGAGGTCGATGCCGATGTACCTTTATCCGTAATCGTTATTGGCAAATAATATAATAACTACGCAGTAAACGCGACTAGCATATAGTCTTCATCGAGCGATACAGTATAAACATTGTTGAGCGTTGTATAATTAAATTTTCCTTGAAATTTTTTGTGAAATTTGATTCCGATTACAATAAGTGATCAAAAATATCATCTCATGTTAATATTCGTTAAGAGTAAAACTCGTATTTTAAATTCGCGTGTGCACATGTGACTATGAATGTATGTATGTGCGTGTCGGTTTTATGTATATATAACGGTTATCTCATTATCTTACACACGTATTAATAACGCAAGGTGAAAGATAGTCGAATAGACACCACCGCTCTTATTCATTTGAAAAGCAACTTTTAGAATTGGACTGAATATATCTAAGTTAAGAAATAGTCATGATTTCTTATCGCTTTCTGTTTGCTGTGTTTTTATTGATTATTCTCATCGCTTTAAATCTGGTACTCGCATATGATAATGTCAATATAGACGGAAACAAAAATTTGAACGAGATTTCCGCACGATATCGACTACCCAAGGAAATCATTCCCGTATTATATGATTTATCGATTTACACTAATCCCAGTAAAGCGGACTACGATGGTCACGTACGAATCACCTTGCAAGTACTGGAAAAAACAGACTTTATCGTTCTGCACACAGATACATTAATCGTACAATCAAATGCATTTTTATCAGATAAATCAGGTCGATTGATTCCAATTTTGCATTACGTTTACGATCAAGAAACGCAGATGCTTACGATTAAACTCGAATGCACACTGAAACCTGCAAAATACACGATAGAATTATCCTTTAAAGGATACATCGCAAATGATGTTTTCGGCTTTTACGCAAGTCTATACGAAATTGAAGGAAAACTTAGGTAATATTTAAATTCTAAAAACTCTCTTATATATAATCTTATATATATATATATATATATATATATATATATATATATATATATATATATATATATATATATATATATATATATATATATATATATATATATATATATATATATATATATATATATATATATATATATATATATATATATATATATATATATATATATATATATATATATATATATATATATATATATATATATATATATATATATATATATATATATATGTGTGTGTATATTTAAGAGAATCGTTATAAGTACGGTAATTGAAGCAACATCTACGCAATTAAAAATCTATAAAAATATTGAATATCAAACATAAATCACATTAACATTCAATTAATTATATACATATATTTATGTAATTATTAATACAATACATATCCTGTGTGTTATACAAGTTAATTACAATGCGAGCCTTCAGGAATGTTTATAATTTATCATACTTGATTCCGCATACATTTTTCCTATTTTATTGTTATTGTATATTTATTTATTATATTTTTTTATATTTTATATATTATATTTTGTATATCTTATATATACTTTATATTTTATATACTTTATATTATATATATTTACTACCAATGAAAAGAACGATTATATTTCCAGAGATATCTATGTTTACAGTGATAAAAACAAATTCTATAACAATTATTGCACATTTAATTCGAAACATATTGTTGAATATATATTCTTTAGACGAATTGGCGTAACTCAGTTTTCGCCCACGTATGCACGTCGTGCATTTCCATGTATGGACGAGCCACATTTAAAAGCGGAATTCCAAGTCCGAATTGGTCATCATAAATATCAAAATGCGACGAGTAATACTCCAGTGGAATCTATACAAATAAAGTTAGTGATGAAGTTATGATTTTTCTAATTTATATTAAATATTAAAAGAGAAATATATACACATATAAAAGCATACACACAAAGATACAGTTTCATCTCGTTGATACTTACAGAAATGATACTTACTATGTGACCACATTTCGCCGCACGCCGCGAATTTCCACATACTTGGTAGGATGGACAGTGCACAACTTTGTTCTGGAGCAATCAAGAATTTCGGAGAATTTCAAGATGTGGACGAGAGACTCCATGAAGTTTCGCGGATCGATGGCCTTGAATCGCGGCCAGACAGTCTTCTCGGCACTGCAGACGTGGTTATCGGTGAAGAGCCCGCTCGAGAAGGTCGATCAATTTGCAATACCGGATTTCAATTTTAACGCGATGGAGAATTGGGGCCTTGTCACTTACCGGGAATCCATAGTATTGCACGAAAACGGAATCACGCCGACAAGAATAGTGTTGAATGGATTAACAACGATGGCTCACGAGTACGCTCACACCTGGTTCGGAAATTTGGTGACACCCAAATTCTGGGATGTCGTCTGGCTGAAAGAGGGTTTTGCTACGTATTTCCAATACTTTGGTGTATCCATAGCGGAACCGGATCTGAGAATTATGAATATGTTTACGGTAGATTGTCTTCAACCGGCGCTACTCGCTGATTCCGATGATCATAGGCGTACACTGAACGGTCGAGAGGTCGGAAACCGTAGCAGCATTATGGCTACTTTGGATTTTGTTTCTTATAAAAAAGGCTTGTATAAACTACATAATTGAACATTTCTTTATTTCTGTAAATTCTGAGATCCTGAGTTTACATTAAAAATATTTCCACTTGTAAAATATATTGGAATAATTTTTATATGAAACATTTATGAAACAGAAAACTGTAGAATACGACTAACCATAAATAAGAACAATTATATTCCCAGTGATATGAGTTGAAACAGAGAACTGTATTTTGAAAACATTCTGTATATTCAATCACTTGATTCTAGTTACAAGTGCTGCGTCATTTGTTTCTTACGCAACCTGTTGATCATATCGCTGTACATGTAACAAATTCGCAAAAACAGATAAAGATATCTGTTAATCATGTGATAATTCTTTCTCACCATTGGTCACATATTTAAATCATATATGCAGAAAATTGATTATTGGCAAAATTAATCTCTAATACATATCTTTAATATCGCACGTCATTCAATTCTCATTCACATACGTTATCAATTTCGTATAAATCGTCATTTTGATTATCTTTCTACATCTCGTAATTTTAGTAAAAATAGCGATGACGCGCGAAATCGCAGAAAAATATATTTTAAATTAGTTATACTAAAAAATCAAATTAACATGTGCAAAATTGTTTTTTCTCTTTTTCTATAATTAAATAATGAAATGTGAAAGACTCATTTTTTAAAGTTTGCATATTTTTTTTATATTTTATTGTACATTTCTTTTTATTAGAAAAATATTTAATAATATATAACATTTATTTTGCGTAGATATTAATTAGTATAAAATATAAATATAAATATTACGTTATCTTATTTTCAGGTGGATCCGTAATTCGTATGACCAATTATATCATCGGAAATATAGCATTTCAGTTAGGTTTACAGAGTTATTTGCGCGAGATGTAAGTCTACATGCGTGGAATGTTTCCAAATTCCACCTATAATTTTTCATTTAATACAAAATCATAAATGTATATTATTATTGCCAAAATCTAATTTGTTGAAAATGATAATTTTCATTTTTTTTCTTTTGTCGGTCCGTTAATACTACTCTACAAAGGTATTCATTTACTCTATTAGGTCATATCAAGCAACACTTCCATCCGATTTGTATCGACACTTACAGACTGCATCAGACAAATCAGGACAACTGTCTAAGCATTTGCTTATAAAAGATATCATAGAATCCTGGGCAAATCAGCCAGGGTATCCCCTAGTAACCATTACGCGGAACTACACCACGAAAGCTCTTTTCGCCTCGCAAGAACGATTTTATCTGAGTCGCCATATAACGCAAACAGACAAATCTGGTTGGTGGATACCGTTAACTTTTGTAATTGAAGAATCGAATTCCACATTTGATCGAATCAATATAGTAGCATGGTTGAAGCCACAGGTCAAGAGCGCGATAATTGGTTCTTTCGAGCCAAATTCATGGGTGATTTTCAACGTTCAGCAAATTGGGTATTATAGAGTCAATTATGATGAGAAAAACTGGAAGATGCTTATCGATTATCTGAGATCAAAAAATTTTAAAAAAATACACGTGGCAAATAGAGCTGCACTTCTAGATGACGCCTTTAATTTAGCTAGAGCCGGTTATGTGAATTATTCCATTCCATTTGATATTGCGACGTATCTTATTCATGAAACCGAATACGAACCGTGGGTTGCTGCAATAAATAACTTTAATTTTCTCAATCATATTCTCGCTAGCTCGCCGCGAGTACAACAATTTTTTCAAGTAAGCGATTATTTTTCTAAACAATGAATCAACAATAAATTTTAATTTAATTTAATAATTTGTTATAATTTGTAGGCCTATGCAAATCACATACTTAAATCTATATACCATTTACTAAGCTTTGTCGAAAATCCCGCAGACAGTTCGACAATAAAAATACATCGCGAATTAATCTTATCGGCTGCGTGCTTGGTCAACAACATCCACTGCCTAAAAAAATTAAAAACTTTATTTGATTCTTGGATTTCTATGTCGGAGAAAAGGTACGGCCAATTATACTATGAGAGTTTCAAAATATATGTGTGTATGTGTGTTTACATTGTTTACAGTAACACAGTTTTTTTTTTTATAACAAGTAGTAGATTTAAATATTCCAATACTTGAGCACACATAGAAATAGTGCAATCCTTTTAAACTGTTATATCTTATTTTTTCTACTTTACAGTAGATATTCTTGTAAAGTACGCTGCTTCTTAAGAGAAAATAATTAATTAATTAACACAATTTTTTATAATAATATATTCGTCTTATACAACACAGAATATCAGTTCTTTTAAATTGTTATATCTTATCTTTTCGGCATTATAATAGGCATTCTCGTACACTTTCGTTCTCTGAAAAAGATAATCGATTAATTAACACATCTCTTTATAATGATATATTTCATACATATACGCAGAGTATCAGCAAATCTCAAGAGTTTCGTATATTGTACGGGCATTCGCGCAGGTGATGATAATGATTGGCATACAGTTTGGAATCGATTCCTCCGCACTGATCTACATACAGAACAAGAGCTCTTGCTAAATGCACTCGGATGTACTAAAAATCCACAATTAATCGAGAAGTTGGTTTTAAGAATCGGATTACATAAATAAGCGTATTGAACATCAGATTTTAAATTTGCCAATTTCCAGATATCTTAATATGTCCATAACTCATGAATCCAATATCCGCAAACAATATAGGATGATGATAATTAATGCAGTTTTGAATGGCAATCCTGAAAATGTGAATTATGTTATCGATTTTATCCACAATAATTTGCATGCAGTTCTAAAATTGTACGTAATATTTGTTTTTACTTTCTTTATTTT
>NW_021850355.1:1364001-1384144 GCF_003651465.1 Formica exsecta
TATATCTAAATATTAATGCAAATTATTTTAATTAGATATATTTAACGTACGAGATATTGTCATACATTATCGTTTGATAAAGAAACTTAGAAAATATTTAATAAAGAAACTTTATTAAATCTTTTCTTTAAAGAAAATAAAAAAATTAAAATGATTTTTGTAAAAAGAGAACATAGTATTTTCTCAATAATTTTACTGAGCATATGAGTATTTGTAAGTTTTAAATGATACAAGAAAAGATGATTGAATATTGTTTAATCTTTAATCTTTTCGATATTAATTATCTGTGCATAAAACGAAAAATGTTATACTTAAATTGATTACTCAAATACAATTATCAAGAGAATTATATCTAACCAATTATATCTAACAAATTATCAAGATTATTAATTGTTTCATTTTCTCATCTTTTTATATAAAATTGATAAACGTTTATATAATATTATATATGTGTATATCTTATATGTATATCTTTTCTTTTTATTTTATACCTAATAATTTTATTATCTTTGATAGTATATTAACTTATGTAATTGTTTGCATGTTGTTTGCGCGTTTCTTGCAATATATTTTATGATTTGGTTGTGTGTGTGTGTTAATAATGCTAATAATGTAAAGAGATACATATACATATAACGCAACGAAACTTTTGCTCAAGAAAATTAATATTTTGCGAATTTGAATTACATTGTTTGTATGTTGCGTTGATGATATTCCGAATGGATCAATCTTTATCTCTTTCTGCGTAAATATACTGTAAATAATGATAAAAAAGATTTATAAAAAAATCTTATTACGTGCGAATATTTTTATACGCTTTAACACTAGAACACATTAGAATTAATTTTGAATATCATATTTACACATATTGCACAGATAATTTAATATAAATAAATTTATATATATTAAATAATGTTAATAAAGTTAATAATGCATACACAGAAAGAATCACAATGCAATAATAAATCTTATATCATTATAATCGACCGCAACTATAACTATAATTATATTTTAATTTTACGAATAAAAAATTAATTATAATTACCCATAAAAAGAAGATTTTTCGGAAACACTGGCGACCTGTAAAAGCTATACTGTGAAACAGAATCTCCATAAATTATTTTAAATTTTGATTAAATATGCCACTTGTCGTATCGATGCTGGAAAAGACGGATTTTGAACAAAACACACAATTATAATTATTTTAATTTTTTTTAAATAAAATTGAAAAGTTTCATTATTTAATCGCTTCTCAGATTGTTTTTTTTCTAACGTTGCATAGTTCTTCTGTTCAAACATCTAATACGAGAAAAAAGATATTATATGTAGATTTTTTTCAAATTAAAACAATATTTTATTTATAAAAAATTAATTTTTAATATAAAAGCAAAAAATTTTATACTAATTTTACTAGTCTATAACAAATTGATGCGGCGTTTAGCTTAAGCAATCGACACTTTTCACAAGATATCAGCGATAAAAAGTGGGATTTCTGTGATATCTATGACCTGGCTTGGCATTGATTGGCCGGATAACAATATTTAAGTTATCGCATTATCAGCGTTGTCAATGTTGAAACTACCCAGGAAATTTTGCGAGTCGCATTCAGAATAGTCCATTTAGCGATCATACCCCAAAGAATATAATACTTACTGTTCTGTGAGACTGTCGCGATAAGATTAGAAAAAGCAGCGACATTGCGATACGTCCCACCATCGTTGCCTTATAAGGCGCCGAATTTTGGCCCGGCAGTCTTTCAATAAAACCTTGCCTCTGCGGGGACGTGGCATCGACCCGCACGGCTCTTCATCTTTGATTAGCTTTAAGGTACGTTATTTCGATCTCATTAAAATAAGAAAATTGAATTTATGTAAGAGAAAATTAATTTTATTACAAAAGAAGAAAAGTATATGTATAAAGGATTTTTTATATATACAATAATTTTACTCTTGATAACAATCAATTGCGGTTATGTGTGTGCAGTTTCATTTTTATCAATTTATTAGCAAATTTACCGTACATCTAACATAATACATTGGAAATTATATTTTAATAATTTAATCATAAAAATTAAAGTGAATTAAGATAAAAAATCAAATTTATATTTTTTATAGAACTTATTTTCTATCCTATAGAATAATATATTATTAATTAATGTAAAAACAGCATTTTTGATAACAAGAACTTATAGCGCGAGCAGATGTTTATTGAAGTTGTATTTCTCGTGTAGTACATAATTTAAATACCCATATGTAATATCTTTTTCCTTGAATCTTTTCTTCTTTTTATTTTATTACAAATTCTCATTTAAAGTTAAACAGAAATAGTTATTAGGTTGTCAAGTTGTCAATAAATTTCAAGAGAATCTTGCTTATTATTATAAATATTTATTCAAATATTTTCCAAAGATCAATAATTATATTCCTTTTTTACATTATTCTCATCAAAACATCAACACTATTGGATATATACTTTTATTACTATTTATTCATATTTTATTTATAACAGGGTAGATCGCGCAAAATTCTTTAATTTATAGCAGATATTAATGATGAAATATCTGCTGCCACTGATGCTTGCCCTGGCAACTTGCTGGGCAGGCAATCCTCTTTTTGAAAACGTAGCTCCGGAACTCATTCACGAAGTACTAGACGACTATAGATTGCCGGACAATGTCGTGCCTAAAAACTATGTCATCGAATTGACGCCATATCTCGACACCAAGGATGAAAAGACTTTTACTTTCGACGGATATTCTAAAATCGACCTCGACATTAAGAAAAATACTACGACTATAACATTTCATGCCAAGCAACTTAAATTTAAAGAAATAAATTTGATGTACAAGAATGAAACCGAAAATATAACTATAGCAGATATAATACTAAACAAGCAAAAAGATTTTGTAACTCTAGTTTTGAAAGAAAAAATTACGAGTGACATGCAAGATGTAAAACTAATTTTAAACTATACTGGAGTGTTAAAAAATGATGAATTACGTGGCTTCTATAATAGTTCTTACCAAAACAAAAACAACGAAACAAGGTAAAATAATAATTATGTAAAAACCTATTTAAATTTTCTTTAAGACTAAAATTCTTTTATACTAATATAAGCTTTATACCATACCTAAATTTAAAAAATCATTACAATGATTTCAAGCAAATGTTGCATTATCAACATTCTAGCTTAAGTAATTTTTTTTATATAGATTTTCTAAAAATCTTTTGTCACAAGAACCGAATGATCAATTCTATTTGTAGATATTAATATTTGTAGATATTGGTATTTGTAGAACAATGTTGATTTAAACTTTACTAGTAAATTAAGATTAAAATAAATGTTTTCTTTGAAACAAATAATTTTATTTTAATAGGCGCAAGTATATAAAATAAAATAGAAAATTATTCTTTGTAATAATGTGATCTTTTATATGTTATAGATGGCTCGCAACGACTCATTTCGAACCAGTAGGCGCAAGACAAGCATTTCCATGCTGGGACGAACCTGCAATAAAGGCAACTTTTACGATTATTATCAATACTAGCGCGCTTAATACGGAATACCGTGCGGTCTCGAATATGCTTGAGGATACAAACCACAAAGAGACTAACAAGACGATTTTCTTCCAAACACCAAAGATGTCTACCTACCTCGTGGCCTTTGTAGTTTCGGATTACAAAAAGAAGGGGAATGAAACGTTTGGCGTTTGGACAAGACCTAATGCGATCAATAGCACAGAATTTGCATTAAAAATTGGGCAAGAAACATTGAAAAAATTAAAAACCTTTACTGGTATCGGTTATTACCAGCCAAGCAATTCAAAAATGAAGATGGATCAAATTTCAATCCCAGATTTTGGGGCCGGTGCTATGGAGAATTGGGGTCTTGTGACTTATAGGTAATATTGGTCAAAAATCGTTAATTGGAAAATAATCAAGACTTAAACCTCTATATATCTTCATTAGTACAAAGTCCCTAACCGCTTTATCTTAAACGTGCAAATTTCAACAGCTTTATCTATCGATCTTTTAATTTATCATATTGTAATGCGCTAATCTCAATTCTGTATACAATATAAAAATTTTTATTACATATCTTTCATGTTTTTCTAAACAAATATGTCGACCATTTTATACATTATATAATTTTTATTTACAATCTCGCAAATTTTAATATCATATTTATAAACATTTTATTAGTGCATTAACAATAACGTCTTGTTTATTTTCAAGAGAGTCTGCGCTTCTCTACACCGAAGGCAAAACAACTACGCAAGATAAACAGAGTATAGCGACAGTGATAGTTCACGAATTCTCTCATCAGTGGTTCGGTAATTTAGTAACTTGCGATTGGTGGGATTATATCTGGCTAAACGAAGGTTTTGCCACCTTCTTTCAATATTATACAACCGAACAGGTTGTTCAGACACTGGTAAATATAAAATACCAAAAATTAAATATATATATAATTAAGTTACAATAAAATAAGAAATTTTATGTGTACTATAAAAATTCCAGATAGATTCTGTTTAAGTAATTTAATTAAGAAAAGGCATTGAATACATTAACATATTTATATTAATAAAAGACATAATTTATATCAACATTATAATCGATTTATTTTACACTGTATTGTATGTCAGCAATAAAATAATGCATCGTAAGATTGCAGAATCGTAATAGATAACAAAACCGCTGGCTATTTTAAATAATGTTATTTTAAATTGCAGTTTGATGAGTCCTGGCGTCTTATGGATCAATTTGTTATCAAAAATTTACAAGCATCCGCATTCGTTATTGATGCAACCACTAAAACTCGTCCATTGAATTCTGAAATCAATACAAAAACTCCTAATCAAATTCAAGCTTTGTTCGATGATATTGCCTACAAAAAAGGTAAGTCAGCTTTTTTAGTTTATCTTTAATAATGCAATAAAAGTAATTATCGGTATTCTAATTTATTTAATTTATAGGCGCTTCTATTCTCCGGATGTTGCAAAAATATTTGGGAGAAGATGTCTTCCAAAAAGGACTTAAAAAATATTTGAATAAACAGTAAGTCAGTAAATTATAATTATTGCATATTCCTAATAATAAAAAAGGTTTTTATAAATATTTACATTTGCTAAACATTATATAATATTATAATTATTTTTAATAATTATACATATATATTTATGTGCTAATTTAATACATTTTTATATGCAACATTTTTAAATGCATTTTATTGTTTATTTTCTATATTATTTATTTATACTATTTATTTTCTATTATGTTGATATATGTTTAAATTTAATTAATTTTTAAATAGTTATCAAAATGTACAAAGCTATCAAATAATATTATAATATTGTTTTATTCCAAAAACGGACAGAACTTTTCGGTAGACCTGATATATATATATTGTATATGCACCATTCTAAAAAAATATACTTAGTAGAATAATAATAAATTTTTTTAATTTTAGTAAATATAACTCCGTTACTCCGTATGAGCTCTTTGAAGCTCTTGAAAAGATCCAAACAGATGACATTAAGAAAGATTTACTAGATAACCTCTCGCTTTATGAAGTTATGGATAATTGGTTAAACAAAGCGGGATATCCTGTTGTCACGGTCGAGAGGCCAGAGAATTCAACTAGAATAGTTTATCTGAAACAGCAGCGATTTTACTTGGTAAAACCAGCGAAGCAGGATACGACTCAATGGTACATACCCATCACCTACGTCACAGAAGAAGCACCCGAAAATACAAAATCATTGTTGATGAAACCTGAAAGTGCTCCAGATCATAATAACACAGTTCCTGTGAACGATACACAATGGATACTTTTCAATAAGGATCAGACAGGTACACATGCATTGTTATGCCGCTGTTCAATTTTTAGCGTCAGTATAATACTTTAATGATCAATCATTAATTTGATTATTCCAATAACTGATGATTCAACTGATTATTCCGTTATATACATATTCTCTTTATAAGAAACAAAGAGAGTATATAACGAAGAAATTCCCGTAATTGTAAAAATAGTTTATGTTATATTCGTTGCTTTTTTAAAGTAGAGAAACTTTTGTATATTTATATATCAAAAAATATATTTTAATTATTTAACAAAACATATTTAACGCACATGCTTTTAACTTTGCCGTTGCCATTAATATTCTATGTAATAATAAAATTGTATGAGTATGTGACAAATAATATAAAAAAATAATATGATTTATTTCAAATTATCATATTTGTCATAAGACTATATTCACAATCATCGTTATAAAATGACGTAGACAAATTTATCATGAAAACAACAAGAAACGTTGCTACGTAAAAATCCAAGATAATATCATTTTGCAGGATATTATCGCGTCAATTACTATCCCGACAATTGGAATCGTCTAGCGGTGTATTTACAAACAGAAAATTATAAAAATATAAGCAACACCAACCGTGCCCAGTTGATAGACGATGCATTAAATCTCGCGCGAGCGGGATACTTAAACTATGATAGCGCTTTGCAGATTACAAAGTATTTGAACGAAGAAACCGACTACATACCATGGTATGCGGCTATCAGAGCATTCGATTATCTGGACCGTATATTACAGGGCATGGAAAACCATGATAAATATCATGTAAGTTGAATACGATAAAATACACGTGCTCTCACTGATTGTGTTATAAACCTTAAAAGTGTAAGAAAAAGATATTTGCGAATGCTCTTTCTTTCTCTCTAATATACCACTGAATTTCAGGCTTATGTCGCTCAAAAAATAGAAAAGTTTGCAAACGAAGTTAATTACACAGATCCCGAAGGTTCGCATGTGACAAAACTAGGCAAAGTATTGGCACTCGATACAGCTTGTAAATATGGACAAAAAGACTGCGAAAACTTCGCTAAGGGAGAACTCGAACAATGGTTAAAAGAAAAAGGGGGAAAAAAGTAAGTACAAAAGCTTACCGTAATTTGAACCTACACTAAGAAAAAAAAGTTGTTAACTTGACTAAATGCGTTCAACTGATTATCATTTTTTTAATTGAAATATTTAAGTATTTAAGTCAAATACGTCATGTTAGATTTAATATGTCATATTTAATTTAAATACTTAAATATTTCAATTAAAGTAATAATAATTAACAAATTTAAGAAATTAGGCTCTCGAGTGAACTCACAAATTCAAATAAATTTCGTGCCCTGTGCTTAATAATTTGTGAACCTATAATTAAGATTACATTTGCTATAAATAACGATTTATATTTTCATTACAAAGTCACCGTACAAACGTAATTTGAATATGAAATATATTATCTAATGATGCATTATAATATACAATATATTTTTTTGTTTCGGTATAAATGTAGTATTAAAGAATTTACGAATCTATAAATCTCTGTTCTAAATATTATATATATATATATAGAAGTCAGTAAGTCAATCATGATGCTAACATACAAAAATGTTTATATCTCAGAAACGGTTGAGCTTTCGACTTATGTTTAGTAAGGTATATTTACTCAGTATGGTGTGTCCTATCTACCAAATAAATATTGAATGGTTTTTTTAACACCCTGCATATAAACAAATAAAAAAAATATATAGTTATGATAATTACTGGCCATGAATTTGTAGACTCTCGCCAGACTTGAGAAGGGGAATTATTTGTGCTGGATTGCGAAAGGCGAATGCAGAGACGTGGCAAAATACTTTAAAGAAGTTTCAAGACAGCACAGATATAGACGAACGGGGTGACATTCTGAATGGTCTTGGTTGCGCATCCATGGAAAATATAGACAAATTGCTCAACTCAACTATCGAAGAAAATGCCAAAGATATTTTCTCTGTGATGAATTCGATAGCTGCGGGTAACGCCAAGTCTTTCGATGCTCTTCTAGATTTCATTAATAAACATATCAATGAAATCAAAAAGATGTAAGTTGTTTGCTGTTACTTATATATAATTTGGTAATACGATACCATGAATTATAGATATAGATACCATGAAGTTAATAATATAATTTCTTTACAGAGATGAAAATAACAAACAACTTTCCGCTCTTCTTAATAAACTTGCCATTAAAGTCACAACTGACGAGCAATATATACAGGTAAAATATTATTCTTATATGATTTATTGCGCTTTTTTAGTAGATAAACTTCATGTGCTTTATGTGACATATATTTTTTTTGAAAACCTTGATCTATTATTTCCAATTTAATAATTATGTTAAAAGTGCCATTTTATATGATATAAATTAATTTTTATTATAATTTTTGCAATGTAATTTAATTAATATTTATAATTTTATATTAAGAGTTAATGTTGGGAAAGTTTTTCTCAAAATTTTATATCGTCTTCAATTTGAACTTTTTTTAAGCAGTTACAAACTTCATATGTGGACGGGAGGAATTTTAAAATGCGATAATATATCTTTTGTGTAAATAAAGTAATTATAATCTACGAGAGGTTCCATTTCTATCTTGTTCTTGATCGTGTTTACATCTTATCTAGGAGTAGATTGATTAAGTATTTCACAATTTCGCGAGGTATTGCATCTTTAACATGTAGCATCACCAAATACGCACTATATCTAAAAATCCAATAGCATTCACAGTCGATATTGATGGTTCTACAAGTTCTTTATATGAGAATATTTTTACATTTTAGCTGTCACTAGTCGTCCACAAATACGTGCAAGAGTTCGAAAAGTTTACAGGATTGGCTCAGGCGATAGAAAACCTTGCCTGGATTAAAACCTATCGACCAGAAGTTCAGAAATGGCTCGATAAAAATCACGAACAAAAAGAACCAAACTCTGCAAGTTCCTTTACTCTTGCATCGTTTCTAGTGATCATTCCAGTACTACTCGCACGATTCAATTGAGAAATTCAAATACATAGTATCTTTTGCAATTCATTATGGTGTTATAATGTCTCTAATCGATTAAGTTAGATTCGATCAACTCGATATCATACAACATTTTTTTCGATCCTTCCAATATTGATTCTATTGTTGAGACATTCTTGCACTTGATTTTGTAAGTGAGAAAAAATGAAATATCTCATACATGTATTATATTTTATCTGAACAGCTTCATATTAATTAAGAAATATATAATTTAGATTTATAATTGTGTGTGCATGATTATGTAAATATACTTACATATGCTGATTGCTATTTATATCACTTATACAATAAGTTTAACGTAATTTATAGTTATTTATAACCGAAATAAAAAGAAAGAAAAAGAAGAGAGAAAAGACATTGATCTTTTTATCAATTTTTAATAAATATACAATAGAATTAAGACGTTTGCAGACATTTTCATGAGATATTATTTTTACTGAATCATAAAAGTATTGCAATAATTTGATTGATTGTTATCGCGATTGTTATTTATTTTAAATAATTTAATTCCAAAATGTTTTTAATATAACTTTAATACTTAATAAAAGATCATTTATTTGTAGTATTACACTTTGGAAAATTAATAAAATGCACATCTCTGATATACGATATATAATTTGTATTATTATATAATAATTATAATAAAGTAATATTTGTAACTATTTTATACACAAAATACAATGAACATCTTTAAAAAATAGTCGTAATAATAAAATAAATCGAAATAAAAGTTTTGTTGTCTTAGAGATAAAAATCGCTTTAATAGTATTTTTTATGCTGCCGGTATTTGTAAATTATAACTGACATAATTCATATTTTGCCGTTTCATAATACAAAGCATAGGTTAATAATATAAATTATTCATACTGTAGACACATTTAAAATAACAATGGATGATCGTCAAACATCCGACAGTCATTTCGAATTTATACAAGGTAATCGAATGTCAATGATTAGATTCATTTTGCTTTATAAGTAGAGGCACTTATTTTATTATCGAATAGTAAGGTGATAGTTATCTAACAATAAGTGTAAAGCTGTTGCAACATTTCGTGATCCGATTTCAAGGATTATTCGCGCAAATATATAAATAGCGTAAAGGTAATACTAATCGTATATACATTGGCAACAATAAATAATTAATTACAATGTTGACGAAGATTATATCTGGTCAATATTTTAAATATGAATATACACTGTCAAACAATCAAGTTTCGAGACTCGCTTCGCATTTCCGAACGTTTGATTCGTTTGTGCTGCCATTTTAAAGGGTTATTCACAACTCAATACTCAACACGTGATGCAAGTTTTAAACTATTTGGTTCAATAGTTAATGAGATACAGTCACGCAAAATTGTGTTATAAAATTTTGTTTAAAAATCGGTATAATGGAAGGAACACTACGCATAAATGTAATGTTTCGAAGATACATAAAAAAAAACATGAATCAAATTTTGAAAGGACTTGCTTCAGAGGACTATCAGAGCTGCTTTGAGCAATGGCGGAGAAGTTGAACTAAGTATGTCGAGTTAGGTAGTGACTACATTGAAACCTTTTAATTGTCTAAGGTTTGTACGATTAAAAATAAATTTTTTATACGAAAGTCTCGAAACTTAATTGTTCCACAGTGTATATAATCAATATTTTTACTATGTATACGACAATATCAATAAGCGTTGGTAGAAGAAAGGGAGAGAGAAAGAGAGAAATTTTCCATATAACATATTTGATATATCATAATGTAGAATATATCTATATCTATAAAAAGAAAAACATTGTCATGAATGTTCATTAAAATGGAGCAATAAAACCGTGACGCATTGTAAATGTATAGATTAAAATCATTCACATTTAATTTAAATTTAGAATATATATATTTTTTAAAGACATTTATAAGGCTCTAAAATGAAAATCACAACTTTGAGATTTTGCGAGCAATTAAGAGCCAGATGCAGATGGAAGTGTGTCAGTTTCACAGAAAATAATTATTCTATAGGACTAATTATTGTGCACAAAGGCACGAAATTTTTTTCCTATCAAGTGTAATTATATCTCAATTCCAGATTTATAACAATCTCTCTTTACTCCCCTTGTGCAATCAATTCCATAGAAGAATTATTTTATATGAAACTGACGCTCTACCATTTGCATTTGGCTACAGTTGCCCAAAATTTCGAAGTTGTAATAAATTTTTTTGTTTACTTGTTAAAAAATATTAAAATTATTTTTGCACTTCTTTCTTTATCCAGAAACTAAGAGAGAGATTTGACCATTGTTCGAAATTAAAAAAAAAAAAAAAGTCTATGCCTGATACGGTCCCCGCGTGATTTACCGCATGCAAATTGCACATGCATTATGCTTGGGCGAATATCAAGCAACGCGGTAGCGTCGCAACGCCAAGTATATAAAAAAATTCTTTCCGGCTTGTCAACGGTTTTGCCTACGTATAGACATTTATTCAATATGTACATCAAGAATCAAATTTCTAAAGTATTGAAGAAATACATTACGTGAATCATAATTGCACGTAATTAATATTATTTAGTTATTTTTCGATTGTTTATTAGACCGTATTCTAAACTATAAAATCGAGACAAACGAGGCGATGACATAAACTCATTCAACGATGACACCTCGTTTTGTTAAGGCCGAAAAAAATAGATTTTCCGCATGAGATCAAACAGCTTTGATTCCCTCGGGTTCATTTCGACACCAATAGATGTTTTGATCTGATATCTCTCCGGATTTATCTAGAACAACCAAATAATGAAAGATACCAGTTCACAATCTAAATATCATCTCACACAAGTGTGAGTAAAATAACAGTCGCCGACAAGTTTACTTTTGTGCAAATTCGAAGTCATTTGTTTCTTGAATATCAAAGTGACCCACTTCGGTTTTTGGTCGAAAAATTACTTATGCTACGATTGAGTGTTCTGTAAATAATTGTATATAGTTTTTTAATGTAATTACATACTTGTGAAACGTCGAATAAAAAGTGTCTTTAATATATTTGCGCGATTATTATACAGACTGACCTTTCATACCAATCCATCGATTTTTCTATCGCAAACATCCATAATAGCTACATAAAATTTATATTATTTGTATTCACACAATCTCTCCCTCTCTTTCTTAAAATGTACTTAATGCAATGATAAAATAACTGAAATTACAATTTGTATTATATTATTTTTCTTCTGATAACGTTTGTGCAGATACTTGAAAGGAGAATTGGCATGGCAATTCTGAAATTGTTAATAAATATTGGCCTAATATTTGCTACAGTAGCTTTTCCTGTTGACAAAGATTCAAGCAATGATTCGCACGTGGCGGTTAATTATCGTTTACCGGACAACGTAACTCCGGTATATTATGATATTAAGCTAATACCGTATATTGAGGAAGGTAACTTTACTTTTGACGGAGAATCCAGTATCAACATCACAATTCATCGTATAACGCAAAACTTGAGTTTGCATGTACTGGAATTAACAATAGACGAAGCGGCGACATCGTTGCTCGACAATAATGACATTGTCTACACGCCGGCAATGTATAATTACGACAATATAACACAAATCTTAGTTCTTCACTTTGATGACGAGTTATCACCTGGAAATTATACTCTAAAGATGCGATATGTCGGTATCCTAAACGATGACTTGCAGGGTTTTTTCAAAACTTCTTATGTCAATGAAGAAGGAAATATAGCGTAAGTAAATATTAACATTTGAAAGTTTTTCTAATACCATATGTACTGTTCTTTTAACATTATTTATTATTATTATCTACTATACTATTTGCTACTTCTGCCATCATCATCATTATAATATACCAAGATCCTTAACTCACATAAAATACAAGATTTAATACGAAATTGCTTGATGTCATAATTCGATAATTGCGTATATATATGCAATATTTTAGAGAAAGATACTTTTCTACATATTGAGCATTCCTGTTAATGTATGTAGTAATATATTTTTTACACATTTAACATTTTTCGTAAAATTTCAGAAAGAGTATATAAATATTTGCTTAAAATATATATTTTTTTTTAATTTTTCTTTACTCTGAATAATCATATATAAACGTTAAATATATTGTATAATTATATATAAAGCATATTAAAATGAACATAACTGCATTATTTATAACAATTTTTAGTGAACGATCCTTTGTATACGATGAAACTTCTGACACGATATCTACTAAACAAAACGTAGCTGTGACAGCAGCACATGAAATGGCACATCAATGGTTTGGTAATGTAGTCAGTCCATTATGGTGGTCTCATGTATGGTTAAATGAGGGATTTGCGTCGTTCTTCGAAGAATACATTCTCAATCAGGTAGATTCATTATTGCAAGTTTTGTGTGGCGCTTTTTATATTTTTATATTAAATTTAAATATAATATAATATAGTTGAATCATTTACGGTTTTGTATATGACAAAAAAAATGCATCGTCAATTATTGTAGATTATGATAACTTAAGACATTTAAAAGACTTTTAACACATGTTTCTTCAAACACACTTATATTATTATATGTATATTGTAGTTACTTTTACATTTTACATTTTATCATTAATTTATAATATTAAATTGATTTTAATCCATTTTAATTGATCTGAAATTATAACATGTATATTTCTAGATTTTTGAGGATTGGCGAGTAATGGAACATTTCGTTGTTAATACTCACCAATCAGCTCTTCATATCGATATTGCTAAGAATATGAAGCCTATTACATTAGAAGTCAATAGCCCAGAAGAAATTGAATCACTTTTCTCTTATTCTAGTTACGGCAAGGGTAAGGTTGAGTAAATAAATCACTATCCTCAAGTTCACAAACATAGATAATCAAAAACAACAGAAGAAAAATAGGAAAAATTTTCTCTGTTAAAATGTATTTAAATCATAAGAATTGATTTTTTTATTAGCCATGTTTACGAACATATGGATGCTAATATATTATTTTATTATATCAATTACGTTTATATATTACTCACATTGCAGCGCCCGCTATACTGCGCATGTTGCAACATATAATTACCGATGAGGTATTTCGGAAGGGTATTATTAAATATTTACGCATGCAGTAAGTAATATATTTATCCTTTCTTTATTTCGGTATAAAGTGTCCAATATAATTGTAATTCGACTTAAAAATAAAAAGTTTAAATTGATGTTATCGCTAAGTTGCCTACATAAAAATCTGTCAAGAAAACATTGTACAGCTAAAACTACTTTTTACATTTCTCAATGAACAATAAAACAATTTAATCATCGTGATTAAAAATTTTATTATTGAATTTATTAACTTTTAAAATAATGAAAATTTTTTGTGTTTAATAAATATATCAGCATTACAGATAATTTCTGACAATTTTACCAAACATTATTCTCATCTTTCTCAGAAGAAAAGAAAAATAAATTAATATTACATTCTGAATGCTTCATGTATAACATTCGACAATTAACTAAATTGAATTAATTTACACTAGTATAAATTATTGCGTTATTATTCTCTTAACAAATCTATCTTCTATCTTTCATAATTTAGTCAATTCAGTTCGGCTACTTCGGACGACTTATGGAACGCTTTGCAAGCAATCCTAGATGAATCAAATGTCCCGCATAACGCTTATAGATTGAAAGAGGTAATGGATACCTGGATAAAACAAAGGCATTTTCCTGTAGTACACGTGACCCGAAACAATGACACTAATGAGATAATATTAACGCAAGAACATTTCCGCCCAGAAAGTGAAAAGCACGTCGATAATGATAGATGGTGGATACCTCTGACTTTTACTACGCAAAAAAATCCCGATTTCTCTAATACTTTGCCCACTCATTGGCTAAGACCGCAAGATCAAAATATAACTATTGATGGAATTGATCCAAATGATTGGATTATTGTTAATTTACAACAAATAGGTGAATATCTGTTATACACTCAACATTAATTTAATTTAAATTTTAATATACAAATATCTTTTTATTATATTTTAAAGAACAATAATTAATAATTTTATAATTAATAATTTATTAACCAGAAATTTTATAAAGATTATATTTTTATTTATTTTCTATATACTTCTTATATATATAATGTTTTTATTTATAATTTATTGTATAATAAAATTAAGTAAGAAGTAATTTTTTCTTTCTAGCAGATTAATGTCTGTTTACAAAATTATATATAAGCTCTTTATTTATTTTTACTTTTATCAAAAATTATAGATTTTAAATTTTTTCGATAGAAAGAAAGAGAGAAAGAGAGAGAGAATGCCATTGTTATTAAAATTTCATAGCTTAAATAAAAAATTTGAAAGATTTAAAACACACAATAACAGATATAAATAAAAGGCCAGAATTTATTTTAAACAATAGCAATAGTCATATTTTTCTATATTTTTTATACACTGATTTGTTAGCACATTAGTTCTATATGGAATGCTGACATATTAAATTGAAGCTATCATATCATTATACACAATGTGTCATTAAATTTTTAATAAATATAAACATAATCTGTTTTTAGATAAACAAATTTGCAAAAAATAAATTTGAAGAGGAAGTATTCGAAAATATTCAAAACAAGATAAAAAATCGCAAGATTGAACTGTTGGACATATTTGTCTCATTTCGGCCAACTGTAACACAAGAAAGAAAATAAAATTATAAGAAAATTATAATCAACAAATATGACAATTTTGCAAACCAGATATATGTTTATCTATTTTTAATATTAATTTAAAACTTATTAGAAATTTGTAATAAAAGATACTAGATCTTTATCTTGTTAGAAATATGATTTATAAACGCTAATTATTTAGCTAATTAAAAAACAATAGTTTTTTATTATAATTAATTTTTTTATATATAATTTATTAATTAATATTATTATTATATATTTAAGCTCTTATATATTTTAAGCATTAAAAAAATACTTTTTTATATCATTGGAAAAATACATATCTACCATGAGTAGTTTTATTACAATTCCATTTTCTTACAATTACAGTTACTAGATCATTATCTTGTTAAAGAGATATGATTAATAGAAGCTAATTATTTAGCTATTTAAAAAAAATAGTTTTTTATTATGATTAATTTTTTATATATAATTTATTAATTAATATTATTATATATAAAATAATATATAAGTATTGTATATGTGTCTATATGTTTAAATAATAACCAATATTCAATAAACTTTTAGTAATCGTTAATAAAGATTCAGGAGATTTTTTGTTTATTTTGTTTAATTAATTAGAAAAATATTTCCAATTTACAAAAAAAAAACCTGTCATATTTACGATTACAAACGTACTTTTTGTTAAGATAATCACTTAATGCCTCATAGAACATTCCGTTTCCATATGATTTTTCTAGCATTCTTAATAAGCTGGCGCCTTTGTTATAAGTGATACTAACGAATATACTTCGAATTTCACTTGGACCATATACGTCATAATTCAAGGCGTGCGTGTTGGTTTAAAAGCAGAATGCATTTAGTCCACCACGAATTGCGATTCCAACGTCATGTCATTAAGAGTATTCGTGTATATAAACTATCATAATCAAAAGTTAAAAGAGATAACATTTAATCAAATTTACATTAGGGAACATCTAGTATATTTAAATATATACATACTTATATACATTTTTGTCACCGATCGCCATTCAATATTGCTGACAGTTTTGTAGCCTAATGGTACTCTAACTTGAACGGTGAAGAGTGCTTTCATTGCCCGTTAATCAAAACAAGGGAACATTTTTCTGGCGCAAACAGGATTTAAGTGCGTGGCTGCAAGCCATCTAGTATAATACAATTAATCGAATACATAAATTTTAATAGTAAGTTATCTTTCTTATCATGTTTGTTGATAAGATTGGTCATCCAAGATATTTAAATTCAAGATGAGACAATCGGTTTTTTTCTTTTTAAAGAATTTTCCTCATATTTCTTTGCAAAACAGAAAGGGCATTCAAGAAGTATTCAGTACTGACTTGCATAAAACATTTCATTAAATCATAAATCCGGAGATTTACTATTAATAATACTCAATTCATTACCTCGTTTTACCATTCTCGTTCACATAGGAACTTTTATAAAAGCCATAAAGCTCTGATGGATTTAAGTAACTCGTGTACTTGATTTCGATGATCAATTTTGTTCCAGCAGACAGTTCTTGATCAAGATTGATCACAAAAAGTCATATTCCTTTTCAATATTTTGATTTACAATTTTAACTTCTGTCTGATTAGCTGTCACAGTTACCGTATGATGCTTAATTTCCGCCGAGTGCATAACGATCTGTCTTGTCTGTTGCACAACGTTGGCTTCAATCTTGACATGTCCATCGACGGTGAAATTTTCCATCTCGAGATAAAGCATAACGGATATAACATATTTTCTGGAACTTATATTTGTTGGTAGGCGATATTTTTTTTTTTTTTTTTTTTTTTTTTTTTTTTTTTTTTTTTTTTTCCATCTTTTTTATCCAATTTTCACAATCATTACTATTCAGCGCCTCCTCAAATGTATATGGAGTATCTACCCTTTTTTTTCTTTTTTTTTTTGTAGCCATCGATTAATAGGTACCGAAGAGGACTTGTATTGTGACACGGTAGCGTCGCGACGCCAAGTATATAAAAAAGACGTTTCGGCTTGTCAACGGTTTGCTTATATATGTTGCCTAGGTACAGTAGCCGCGACGCTACCAAGTAGCTTATCCGGAGTTTTACGTTTAATAAACTTTTGATTAAAATTCCTCAGAAACCAAGCCGTTAGTCAAAAATCTAACGGCACTTTACTTATACAATGTGAGTGCAAGCTTTCGATTGCGACCAGTTTGAATAAGATTAGTGCAGTCAATCCTGAAGAATGATAATCGTATACCAAAAATGTGACACTTAGTAGATTGATTGAAATTTTGTATATATATCTGCTTATAAATGTTTACTTATTGTTTTATAAGTATATTTCTTGATTATATCTGAATATTATCTAAATTATAGCGCTTATTTGCAGGATAAAGCGAAAAGAAGACCGGTATACTTTTATAGCTGGGATTTCTTCAACTGGAATTGCATACGGTCTTATACCGAATGCAATCCCAGCTGAAGAACTTTGCTAAACAGCGTAACATATTGGTTATAAAGATTTGGCAGTAACAGATATTATATATAAAATAGCATAATCATATTGCGGATTTTATTACAAATAGTACATCATAAAACTACTTAACCCTTACTTCAATAACGTCGATCACATCGATCATCAATTTTGAGTTTATAAGTGCCCCGTGCCAAACTGATCGATTTTTTTTTTCTTTTTTTTTTCTTTTTTTTTTTTTTTTTTTTTTTTTTTTTCTTTTTTTTTTTTTTTTTTTTTTTTTTTTTCTTTTTTTTTTTTTTTTTTTTTTTTTTTTTCTTTTTTTTTTTTTTTTTTTTTTTTTTTTTTTTTTTTTTTTTAGGTTTAGAAACTTGAATCATAGGGGCATTATTGTAGGGATTATTGGGCTGCGGTTAGTATTGGGCGGCGGTTAGTATTGGGCGGCGGTTAGTATTGGGCGGCGGTTAGTATTGGGCGGCGGTTAGTATTGGGCGGCGGTTAGTATTGGGCGGCGGTTAGTATTGGGCGGCGGTTAGTATTGGGCGGCGGTTAGTATTGGGCGGCGGTTAGTATTGGGCGGCGGTTAGTATTGGGCGGCGGTTAGTATTGGGCGGCGGTTAGTATTGGGCGGCGGTTAGTATTGGGCGGCGGTTAGTATTGGGCGGCGGTTAGTATTGGGCGGCGGTTAGTATTGGGCGGCGGTTAGTATTGGGCGGCGGTTAGTATTGGGCGGCGGTTAGTATTGGGCGGCGGTTAGTATTGGGCGGCGGTTAGTATTGGGCGGCGGTTAGTATTGGGCGGCGGTTAGTATTGGGCGGCGGTTAGTATTGGGCGGCGGTTAGTATTGGGCGGCGGTTAGTATTGGGCGGCGGTTAGTATTGGGCGGCGGTTAGTATTGGGCGGCGGTTAGTATTGGGCGGCGGTTAGTATTGGGCGGCGGTTAGTATTGGGCGGCGGTTAGTATTGGGCGGCGGTTAGTATTGGGCGGCGGTTAGTATTGGGCGGCGGTTAGTATTGGGCGGCGGTTAGTATTGGGCGGCGGTTAGTATTGGGCGGCGGTTAGTATTGGGCGGCGGTTAGTATTGGGCGGCGGTTAGTATTGGGCGGCGGTTAGTATTGGGCGGCGGTTAGTATTGGGCGGCGGTTAGTATTGGGCGGCGGTTAGTATTGGGCGGCGGTTAGTATTGGGCGGCGGTTAGTATTGGGCGGCGGTTAGTATTGGGCGGCGGTTAGTATTGGGCGGCGGTTAGTATTGGGCGGCGGTTAGTATTGGGCGGCGGTTAGTATTGGGCGGCGGTTAGTATTGGGCGGCGGTTAGTATTGGGCGGCGGTTAGTATTGGGCGGCGGTTAGTATTGGGCGGCGGTTAGTATTGGGCGGCGGTTAGTATTGGGCGGCGGTTAGTATTGGGCGGCGGTTAGTATTGGGCGGCGGTTAGTATTGGGCGGCGGTTAGTATTGGGCGGCGGTTAGTATTGGGCGGCGGTTAGTATTGGGCGGCGGTTAATTTTTAATATACACGCACGTGTATAGGTATGTAACAAATGTTGAAATAGGAGAAAAAAATATTTTTTAATAAATTAATAAGTTTTAAAGTGGTGTAATTTATAATATTATTTAATTTTACGATAGGATACTATCGTGTTAATTACGATTCTTCAAATTGGCAAAAAATTGCGGATTATCTCAAGTCTGACAATTATACAAAAATTCATGTGCTCAATCGTGCTCAAATTATCGATGACGCCTATCATCTTATGATGGCAAACCAACTTAATGTCTTGACGTTTTTGGATCTCATTAGCTATTTATCGCAAGAAACAGATTTTATAGCATGGTATCCTATGTTTGAAATATTGGAAATTACAGAAGATTTTTACAATTTTCCAGAAACTGAAGTTTTCAAAGTAAATAGTAATATAATTACTTAAAATGAAGATATATATATAGTAAAATACATAATTGGGCAAAGTAGGAGATTTATTTCAAATAATTTAATAAAAGTACTTATTTTAAATAAATTTAAACACACACACATGTATATGTGTGCATGCATGGGTGCATGTGTGTGTGTGTGTGTATGTGCATGAATGCGTATATGTATG
>NW_021850356.1:0-3083 GCF_003651465.1 Formica exsecta
CCGATTAATATCATCAACGTAAACATTATCCGCGTAGAGTGTAACATGACCGCTGGTGCGTACAGCAACGGCAAACGCGTTCATACGATATATGAATTTTCACCGAGCGTGCCGCCTGGATATAAGATATCGGAAACGCCGGTGCAGATCATTTACCTGCCGATCATCGCTCGGAGCATTACGGATCTAACGATACGCATCGCGGATCAAGACGGACGATTGCTCGATTTTCGAGGAGAAGAGATCACCATCAGATTGCACGTACGACGGCGACAAAATTAGCGTGCGATACATGAGATGCTCGTGTTGAGCGGAGCGAAAGACGCGAGAGATAACGCGAGGCCAGCGACAACAACGTCAACATTCGCTAATATCCAATCATTCCAATCATCCAAGAAAAAGAAACTCAACGCGTCGAACGTTGAATTTTTACAATCTTTGGGATTCGCGGTGCGAAATATCTGAGAAAACAGAGAAAACATCCTTAACATCGAAGGCGAGCCGGTCTTTGACGATCGTATCGTCAAGATCGAGACTCACACGTACAACCCGTACGCCAACACGACGTTTGAGTATAGCGACGAGATACGAATACCCATACAACAACAGGATCTGTATACCTTGCCGTATGAGAGTTTTCTATACATCGAGGGAAAACTAAAGATAAACAAACCAGCTGAAGGATCTAATGTGGTACTGGGAAATAATTGCGTCGCGTTTATGTTCGATGAGATCCGATACGAACTCGACGGTGTGGAGATTGATCGTAACAGAAATGTGGGAATAACTAGCACACTCAAGAACTATGTAACGATATCATCCGATAAAACCGTGATTATAACGCCGGCTAGAATGCGCAGTACGCATTAACAAGTAGCAATAACGCGAATGGATACTTCAATTTTTGCGTACCGCTCTACATGTTATTGGGATTTTGCGAGGATTACAGACGCGTGGTGATTAACGCTCGTCACGAGTTGATCTTAATACGATCGCACAACGACAACAATTGTCTGCTTGAAAATTTGGCACTGGAGCCTGCGATCGACATATTCAAGATACAATGGCGAATGCCACACGTGGTATTGAACGAGATCAATAAGCTGTCGATGCTGCGCGCCTTGGAAAGCGGACGATACCTCAGCATGGGTTTTCGCTCGTGGGATCTGTACGAATTTCCGCTATTGCAGCGTACAACCAAGCATTCGTGGCCCATTAAAACCGCGACTCAGCTGGAGAAGCCGCGATACGTTGTCTTCGTTCTGCAGACAGGCCGGAAGAACGTCATGTCCGAGGATACGAGTCGATTCGACCATTGCAAATTGACCAACGTGAAACTCTATCTGAACTCGGAATGTTATCCGTACGACGATATGAATCTAGATTTCGATAAAAACAGATGGTCGATTCTGTACGACACGTACCAGCGTTTCTGCAAAAACTATTACGGATACGAGTATCTCGAGCCGAATCTCGCAGTCACGCAGTTTCTACTTAACGGTCCGTTCGTGATCATCGATTGCTCTCGACAAAACGAATCGGTCAAGAGCGCAACCGTGGATGTGCGATTGGAATTCGAGTGTAAGGAGAACGTGCCGCCGAATACCACTGCGTACTGTCTCATCATACACGATCGCGTGATTCAGTACAACCCGTTGACCAACGTTGTGCGCAAAATCACTTAAGTGTGTGGGATGAGATGATATAAAACCAATAATGCATCAGAATCAATCGCAGTCTTCTTCTTCTTCTCGACGTGCTGATATAAAAAACGTTATGTCCATACCAACGTTCGTGAACCTACAAAGATTCTACGTCGGGATGAAATTTGTCGTAAAGGAGGTGGCGGTGCTGAGAAAGGGGACCGTTCTGGCGCATTACATTTTTACATACCCCCTACCATGGAATCTCCTCACAAAATCCGACAAATCATGCGCTTCCTGGCTGATCGCGAATCACCATGGATTACGATGGGAAGACGAAAACGTGCCGTACGGCATGGCTAAACGCTTGATTACATCGGCCGTGCTTGGTACGGAAGAGGATGACGAGACGTCGACTCTCGTGTACGTCAAGGGATGCCAGAAACAAGAATGGCTGGTGGATTTGCTTGAGAATCTTGCGAGAGAAAATTTAATCATCGAGACTTTGGATGCTGATTACGAAGATATTGAATCTTTAAATAATCTAGATGTTACTAATACTATACGATGCGGAAAACATGTTAAGAATTGCGCATTACAGAATGTATTAAAAATATTTAGCTGGTGGTCGCAACGCCAAAAAAATGCAATATTTTTATAAATAAAATGTGTAAACGTATTTAATGTTTTTTATTTCTTATTCTCCCCACTCCTTTCCTCGCGAGTCGTTTCTAAGAATTCTTTTTAACGTTGACCGTTTCCCCTTCTCCTAAATTTTCAGAGCAATAATCTCCCATCGCATCATACGTTGACCATTTCCCCTTCTCCTAAATTTTCAGAGCAATAATCTCCCATCGCATCATACGTTGACCATTTCCCCTTCTCCTAAATTTTCAGAGCAATAATCTCCCATCGCATCATACGTTGACCATTTCCCCTTCTCCTAAATTTTCAGAGCAATAATCTCCCATCGCATCATACGTTGACCATTTCCCCTTCTCCTAAATTTTCAGAGCAATAATCTCCCATCGCATCATACGTTGACCGTTTCCCCTTCTCCTAAATTTTCAGAGCAATAATCTCCCATCGCATCATACGTTGACCATTTCCCCTTCTCCTAAATTTTCAGAGCAATAATCTCCCATCGCATCATACGTTGACCATTTCCCCTTCTCCTAAATTTTCAGAGCAATAATCTCCCATCGCATCATACGTTGACCATTTCCCCTTCTCCTAAATTTTCAGAGCAATAATCTCCCATCGCATCATACGTTGACCATTTCCCCTTCTCCTAAATTTTCAGAGCAATAATCTCCCATCGCATCATACGTTGACCATTTCCCCTTCTCCTAAATTTTCAGAGCAATAATCTCCCATCGCATCATACGTTGACCGTTTCCCCTTCTCCTAAATTTTCAGAGCAATAATCTCCCATCGCAT
>NW_021850356.1:4508-8320 GCF_003651465.1 Formica exsecta
CCGCTGTACCTCTTTCAACCGATATACAAATCGCAAGCTTTCAAATCGTATACTGAGTTTTTGACACCCTTCGTTCTTCATTATATATTTTTCATCTATCGCGTTATGGTACCGCGATGGTTCTATCTTGTTAATAATAAATTCTAGCAGCCGGACCTCGGCGCTCGCCTTATTATCTAATTCTAATATTACGCGCAATAATGCGCGAGCGGCTCCTGGAAAAAATGAAGAGACCACCGCAATGGTTCTATTTTGTTTATAATAAATTATAGCAGCCGGACATCGGCGCTCGCCTTATCATCTTTCTACGAAATTCAATAATGCCGCACGTGCAATAGTGCGAGACGATATTTGTTTATAATGTTTATAAATTCGAGCAGCCGGACATCGGCACTCGCCCTTTGTAATACACCGCGCTGTTTATGCTCCCGCGATAAGCTCCCCCGCCCGCGTGACGTCATTCCCCCGCGCCAACCAAAATCCTCCTCCGCCCGCGTGACGTCATGCCCCCTCGCCCGCGCGGGACCCCCCGTCCCTCACCAACCTTCGGAGGACCTGAGTTAGAACCGGCCCTATAACCCTACTAACGGTTGTATATAAGCTCTCTCGGGGAACCGCCGGGCGCACTCGATCGAGATTTATCCGAGACAGTGTGTGAATATATCGTTAAACTCTCGCGAAAGAAAAGTCGCTCGCTTTTCTAATTCGTACTCTCGCTTACGAAACGCGAAGTTTCCGATTTGAATAAAAGAGATTTCTCGTCGCTCGCGATTAATCTCTCGCAATTAAACGCGCCGTTTATTCCGTCGCTTGCGGAATCGCGCCGTTTTACCGTCGCTTGCGGTATTCGCGATATTTCCGTCGCTCGCGGAGATTATCGCCACGCTCCCGGTCGCTCGCCGGAGCGAGGACTCGATTAAGATTAGAAGAAATCTTATCGCCGAAACATTTGTAAACTATTTATCTGTTGAAATACAGTCTGTCCATTTTAAGCCAACAAACAGTGTCGTCAAGTCGCTCGTCTTTTCTCTGTCGGTTGTCTGTCTCGATTGCACCTCGATCTCGCAGGGCTCCTCTCGCCCACGTCCACTTCATTATCGCACAATGATATAAAACAATATGTAAAAAAACTTAAAATACCTAATTTTAGAATCGTCTATTTAAATTTAAATTTAAATGAATTACCTGAGAAAATTAGAAAAAATGAGTGTGGTATTGTTAATCTTTTTTTTCATTGGGTTTGCTATTTCAGAAATAAAAATCAGATATATTATTTTGATTCTGTGGCAGGAGAAGCACCTATAGAATTGAGAAATTATTTCAGGGGAAATAGACTCATTATGAATACAAAGAAAATACAAAAGAAAGGTGATCCAGTATTGGTTTGAAAAATATCAAAATAAAATTGTGAAATTACAATACAAATATATTTATCCTGAAATTAAAAGGCATGGTAAGGAATATGATTTTCATATAAAATTTAATGATAAACATGGTTTTATACCAAACAAAACGAGAAATTTACCAGAAATACGAGTTACAAAGGAAGATGGACGTGCTTATCCTGCAACTAGCTTTTTAGTTAACAATTATTTTGCGTACATGTGGAGTTTGATTAAAGTTTCAATGTTCAATACTGAGTTGGATAATAATTATAATGTGGGTAATGTTAGTACATTGAAAAAGCGTGCTAATATTTCAAACGAAGGCGAAAGAAGTGGTCAAGCAAGTGGTTTTATCGCTGAGAAAAAATATGGTTTGATTAAGGATGATGGTTTGTTTTATCCTACAATTGATATGAGAGATTTAATTCCTGGTTTCTTTGATGATATAGATGGGCCTATATTTGGTGTAGACATACACATTGTAATGACTTTAAAAAATGATTTGCGTGACTCATTGTTTACGTTTAGTGACGCTGAAATAACCCCACCTCGCGGAAAAATTAATTTAGAAAGTTATCGTTTAAAAGTTGGTATATTGAATATGATGAAATTACAACGACAAAATTGATAGACAAATTGAAACATTTTAGTTTAGCTGGTAAATATGTGTTTACATATAAATGTTTTCAGTGTGTAGAATATAGAGGATTACCTGATTTAAATACTTTACATATACCTTTAAATGATTTTGTTTTTACTCAGGAACCAAACTGGGCATTTATTTTCTTTATAAAAGATAAATTTATGTACGACCAAAATGAGAATCCTACAAATTGAGATCATGCTAATATTAAGAATATTCAAATATTATTTGGAGAAGAAAGACATCTTTCCAAACCTCAAAATTATGAAATTGAAAAAGAAGATTATTACGAGTTGTATCGTTCAAGTTCAGAGTATGATGAAGCATTATATGGTCCTGATATAATGATTTCTCAGTTCCACACGGTTGACAATTTTATAATATATAATTGTTTTTTTAATATTGATTTGAGGAATAAACCAAAGAGTATTTCTACTGTGGAGAAATTACCAAAAATTTTAATTGCTGCATCTTCCAAATCTTTCAAGGGATTAAATTGTTACGTATAATAGTATTTGTAAACCAAAAGACATAGCTTATGATATGGTTATGAATAGAATGGTAGTTCAATATTTTTAATATACATAAATGCTATACAAACTGAAAGGAAATTTAAAAGATGGGGTATCTTTTAGTTTCGATAAACTTAAACACATAAAGTTTGGTGAAATAGGATTGGTAGATATATATATTCCTGGAGATGATAACGTGTCAGAAAAGCGCCCGAAAGGCTTAATCCATAGGATGCTAAGTCCGAAGGACGCTTTATCGTCTGAAATTACATTTTTTTTTGTGCCAGAAGAACTAAATTCACAGGATGCGCCTGAAAGGTTAACAAAGTATACAATAACTATTAATTTAGGTCAAGATCTTAATTCAGGTAAAATTATTCTAGGTTTATTAATCCGGGGTATATTTGCTATTCATAACTTAAAAAATCTCATAGAAGAAGAAAGAATAAATCTCATAGAAGAAGTACCGCTAGCTTTTGATATAAACAAATTTAAATTTGAGAAGAAGAATAATGAATTAAGAGTGTATAGTCCTGTAAAATTAATAATAACCCATCCTGGTAAAATATTTAATTCAGGTCAAGCCCTTGATATTCCACAATATGCTGTTATAGAGTCTGGTAAAGAAACTGTATTCAAAGGTGAAAACCGGAAGGGAGTCATTCTTAGTTCAGGTCAAGCCCTTGATATGTGTGTATATTCAAATTTTGTGGAAGGACCGATATTTAGATTTGTTGCAAATAAATTACCTGCTTATATCAAATCTGCGAATGTAATGTATTTCCGTTTTAGAGATAACATAGGTCTATTTGATGAATTTACTTTCAAAAACTTTAAAACGTTAAAACTTACTTTCGAAGGAGAGGACCTGAACTTAAAAAATGTGAGCGTAATGATTGACTTACATGAAAAAGAATGAGAAAAAAGGAACATCTTAAGCAGGTTTACAAGTGAATTAACACTGTGCCAGTGACCTGCTAGGACATTGCCGAAGGGTGCAAAATCATCTGAGGGTATGTGTTCGCCAGCGCTAGGTTTTTTTTTTTATTTTGAGCACATACCGTCAAGTGATTTTCCTTACAGGGGTTTTGGTAATCTTAGTCTCAAATTACAGTCATTATGAGCTGCCCCACGTAGTTTTTTCTTTCTTTCTTTTTAGGAAGGAGGCCTCTGAGGTATGTAATCTTGTTTCTCTAACCCATTTCTGCATAGAGAATATAAACTACATAGCTCCTATTCCTATTCCTATTCCTGGCGCCAGGACACACACAC
>NW_021850356.1:8340-56565 GCF_003651465.1 Formica exsecta
TCGACCTTTGCCGCGTAGCGGCACCGCCCGGAACTACGCGCGGACGCGTGAGCGCGTGGGCCGCCAAGTTGCGGGTCGTACTATTGTATCGCGGATTGTGCTTAATGTGACCTGCGGCAGCCACAATATCCATTTGATTATTCGTGTTTATTTGGATTGACAACAATATGGATTAGAATGTAATGATTTTAGATTGGAAATAATCCGCGAAAGCGATATTAAAACTGATTATAGTTCGTTCGGAATTAAAATCGATTACTTTTTAATCCGTGCGCGGATTGAACCGATTAAGACCGATTAAAACCGATTAAAACGGATTATGTTTTAATCGGTTTTAATCAACCATTTTCGGCAGGGTGGATCCGAACCAACAATCTCAAGATTACTAGGCATGTGTCATCTCCCTGAGCCATACGAGGATGACAGTTAAACATGACTAATTACTGAGTGACATACGATCCGAGCGTCCGAAAGACGCTTAGTCCGTAGGACGCTTAGTCCGAAGGACGCTAATCGTTAATTCAGGTCAAGCCCTTCATTTCATTAATAAATCTAAAATTTGTGGGGAAAACAAAAGTTGTATTGGTCGATTTTAAAGGACCCCACACGATTCTTATGGAAAAGTGACCCCGGTCAAATTGCTCCGTTCTGAAATATGTTGTAGTTCTTATAATTCGAAACAAATGTTTCCTTTGTCAGAATCACGTAAAATCAAAAGATAGAGAAATATGGAGCTTTGAAGTCATAGAATCTGAGTATCTGCCATATCTCTTTCAGATAACCTGATGCCTTTTTTTATGTGTAATGGGTACATATGCACATGTATTCGTGAATGTTGTGTCCTTGCGTACGTGCGTACGTGCGTGCGTGTGTACGTTTACGTGTACGTGTACGAGTACGTGTATATGTATATGAATATTTGTTCGTTTGGGATTAGATTAGGTTAGTAGTTTTATGAGTGCGAGTGTATTTATGAAACACTTTGTATATATACGCCCGCGCGCGCACACACACATACATACATGTATACATATTACCTGTAGGTATAATCTTAGCATTACTCAGAATCTAAGGCGTGGACGAGTCGGATATCAAATCCATTTCGTGTGCTTGTTTAATGTGAGTCCTCTCGCTTCTCACGTCGGGGTGCTTGTTTTACGTGAGTCCCCTCGCCACTCACATTCATTCGATCAAATCATCAAGCATATCATTTTGTTCCTGATCATTTCTTTCAGCGACATCCATAGTTCGGATCAAGATAGCTCTGCTTGGATATTTCACATTAAGCTGATGCCGTGCATAACCTAAAAACCATATAATACTTGTTATATGAGCACAACATCCCAATGTTCTTGCACCAGTCTTACATGTGCAATAATATCCAAGAATCAATTCATCATCATTATCGTTAGTAAGTTGATAAGCAACCCACATTTGATATTTAACTCGATTACGAAATCGTGAATATAGTCTTATCCGTATAAAGCCGGGTTCACTTCTGTGTTCATCGAATTGAAAGATATCAGTTGTCTCTATATCGAGTTTATCTTGAATATAAGATGGCGCCAGTTCTATTTGATAAATACCAAACGTTAATTCTTTCATATAATTCATATCACATTTTGGAAAATTCTAGGCGTGATTTTCATTTAGTTTATTCCATATAGCATTTTTTCTAAACAGATTCTCCTGTTCCACTCTTGCTTGCATAACATTAGGAGTATTGGCTCTTTCAAGCATTCTATGAGCAAAATCTACAGTAGCTGCTTCCATTAATATTAAGTTCCGCTAGCAATTTATTATTGCACCAGCTATAAGATAGAAATCCCGTACATTCAGAATATGTGCCATACTAATGACGCCACCGAAAAACTTAAATAATGTCTTAATGTGTCCATTTCGAGACTCAACTATCCACCTAGACTTCGTTATCAATCGAGATTCATTAGCTGCCCGTGTAGTATGCTGAGATTCACCTCTTTGAAGAATAGATGGAATCTTACAATCAACTCCTTCCTCTTCCAAAAAAGGTATAACATCACGGTATCCTCTGTCCGCAATGATTATGTTTTTACGTCGCAACCAGGCTGTAAATCCATTAATATCCCTGTCAAATTCACATCTGAGAATTGCTGCATCGTTATTCCTACTGTTAGAGAAGTAAGGTCCTTGTATATCCAGAATGAATCCATCAAGAGCAACTACAAGTACAGGTTTAACTATGTTCAAGATTGAAACGTTGAATTTAATCGATAAATTTAAACTGTAAATTCAACCGACAAATCTGAACGGTAAGAGCCGCGATCAAAACCCGAGCGAGAATAAACATCGTCGCGATCAGCCGATCGGCGCGTAATTCTCGCTCATCTCTGAGCGTCTCTATCAGTTTCGGGCGATCTCGTCGAGTTCGACTCCCGAACAAACTAGATGACGCCCTTTGTGCATAGAGAACGATTGCCTTAAAGCTTTGAAATCAGATGATTTGGTAAATATGCATATTAGGTTACACCTCACAGATGACTTTGACCTTGACATATGTTGTCAAGGACATAACCCTGAGTAACTTTTCCTTATAACTTAACCGGCGATCTCTTATAGTTTCTGAGATATTTAAAGTTATGATTTCACAATTTTAATGATTTTTCTATTATAAAATAAAGAAAAATAAAGGTTGTTTACATTGTATTTAGAGAAAAGAGTCGTTTTAATGCTGCAGAAATGCGAGGAGTAAAAACATCTGCGTAAATATATTACATAACAAGAAATTCATTAATTTATATTAAGAGCTAATTGTTCTATCTGTAATTAAAATATATATCTACCTTTTAAGAACGAAAACTTATATATATATGTTTTATATATTTTTTAAAGTTATTATATTAATTATTTGTTGGAATTACATATCTGTTATTAATCTGTGCTTGAACAACTAGCCCTAAATGCGCGCTTGTAACAAAATAATTTTAAAATTATTATTAAAATTATTATTAGATACGTAGTTCCAACAGATAATTAATATAATAACCTTAAAATATATATATAAAACACATATAGGTCTTACTTAAAAGGTAGATGCATGGATGAGAAAGGATATGCGTGGACGCAGTGGGCTCCACTTCCGGAAGATATAACCTAACCCAAACCTATTTCTGATTTAAAACTAAAATTTGGTTTGGGTTAGGTTATATCTTCCGGAAGTGGAGCCCCCCCGTAGGGGGGGGGGCGGAACCCACTGTGTGCACGCATATATTTTACAAAGCAAAGCGAAGTCCGCCCCACAATTGTTGTGTGAATGGGAAAGTATATGCGTGGACGCAGTGGGCTCCACTATAAAGAAACTAGACACATAGGTTTGCGTTGAACCTCGTTTTGCGTGGAAAGTAAAAAAATCCAAAGAGTTTCGTCTCTGGAAATGTAAAGAAACACTTTTTCCACGTCTGATCTACGTAAAGACAAAGTAAACAACCTTTATTTTTCTTTATTTTATAATAGAAAAATCATTAAAATTGTGAAATCATAACTTTAAATATCTCAGAAACTATAAGAGACCGCCGGTTAAGTTATAAGGAAAAATTACTCAGAGTCATGTCCTTGACAATATGTCAAGGTCAAAGTCATCGGTGAGGTGTAACCTAATATGCATATTTACCGATGATTTTTCCATGTAACTATACGATGCATCAACAATTAAAATAGCTTTTGGTTCGTTTGATTCTGGATTGTATAATGCATTAGAAAATGAAGTAACGTGATCTCTAATATATTCTTCTCGAGTAATAGAATTAAGACCAATATTGTTTGGCACAAATTGTAGCATTAAGGATTTTCTCACAATATTTACAGTAAGACTAACAGCCTGTCTACTGGAATATTTGAAAATTACTCTCAAAAATTCATCAGAAAAATTATGGCGCATTTTAGAAATAACAATAAGCCTTTTTTAGAAAAATAAATGAATGTATTGACTGGATTATTGACTGAAACAGGAACGCAAAAAGTAAATATTTCCTCAAACTGTACTTTTGATATGGGACTTATTACAGAAAATTCATCATCACTAAAAATATTAATATCATCAAAAACAGTTCGATTTTTATCATTTATTTGTTCACGAAGTTTTTGAAAAAAATTGTTTACCTCAGTACCACTTAGCCAGTACGGTCGGTTGATAAATTGTAAACCCTGATATAGGACTGTCAAAAGATTACCCTTATCATCTAAATGACATTTACAACATTGAGCTGATGTAGGAATATCAATATTTGTATCAATGAATATCAGAATCCTACAGCTTAAAGATAAATGACGTAATTGTACAGGTGCATGGTTACAAATCATACAAGAGTTATTCCTACTTTTTTTAGAATATTAAGTCTTAAGCAATCGAGGTCACGCTCCATATTTTCTATTTTTCTATATAAAATGTTATCACAATTAATGCAAATACGAGAATCATTATTTATTTCAGCTGAAGGTTTATTTAGATCTTCTCTATGGGTAATGCATAATTGAATTTTCTGCTGATTATCAAACATGTAACAGTTCACCTTTCCCGTACGCCGCGGATCAAGGCTCGCCGGTGCCAGGATTCGGGAGAAGGGGGAAACTCCAACTTACTTTACCTCGGTATAAGCGGTTTAAACAATTATGTTTATTTAAGCGATTCTCAACATCTAACACTGAGCTATATTTTAAGTACAATGCAACATGCGGGAGCGGTGCGTACAGAGTTTCGCGTGAGCGGTTGTTATTCACGATGCGACATGCAAGAGTGGTGCGTACAGAAATTCGCGTACAGAGTTTCGCGCATGGCTGGTGCGCGGGGAGCTCGGGAAGCGAGCGTGGCTTATGCGGACGTGTTCTGCGTTCGCGAGGTTCGCATGCAAGCAACTATGACACTTTCGGCGGCCTACCCTCAAAAGGGCTAGCACGCTCGTGTAGTCTCAAGGCCGTGTGTACAGGTGGAGTCGGCGCGACACTGACGGAAATCGTAATATGGCTCTACAATTATAATGCGCGGTATATACAGTGCGGTCTTACGGTCTAAACAGGTCGCGGTATATACAAGGCGAATATAAACAAGTCGCGATATATACAAACGGTGCTAGAGTCCCTTAGGACGCGGAAACCAAAGCGGTCTTACGGTACAAACAGGTCGCGGTATATACAAAACTGTCTTACGGTATAACGCGGAACGGACTTATCAGCTAGCAGGAGGCGCCGTCCCAGCAACCGGGAAGCCCGGCCTAACTACGGGAAGCCCATAGCCTGGTGTAATGCGAGGTATCAGGATGCGCCGTCCCAGCAACCGGAAAGCCCGGCCTAACTACGGGAAGCCCGTAGCCTGGTATAACGCGAGAGTCGGTTCAGGATCCGGAAAGTTGTACGTGACAGGAATCGGATCGGGAACTGGTAGCGATACGCTCGCCGGATCGCCTTATATACCGGCGGCCGGCCTCCCACCCACGCGAGTCGGCGCGTGGTGGGGCGAGGGACGCCATAATTGCCGAGCCTCGAAAAGCGCGCGGTGGATCGGCCCGCTAGGCCGTTAGTAATGGTATCGTTACAAACATATAGACCCGCTTCATTACTCGCACGACAAAAGCTTGTTCGCATACATAACAATGAATCCTATTACGATTATTCATTCTGTTCATAATTAGGAAGAGTTAGATATCCGTTTTGAAAATAAAGTACGATTCGCGCAAAATTTATATACGTTTCATCAGTTCGGAAAAGAATCAGGAAAAAATCGGGAAATGAGACTGTTCAAGATTGAAACATTTAATTTAATCGATAAATTTAAATCGTAAATTCAACCGACAAATCTGAACGCCAAAAGCCGCAATGAAAACACGAGCGAGAATAAACATCGTCGCGATCAGCCGATCGGCGCGTGATCGCGTGATCATAACAAAGAAAAAGTGTGACAAACACCTAGATTCTCGAACGTTCGGTGCCAAAATTATCCTATTATGGAAATCGGTCGACCGCGACTCTTTTCCGTCGTTATTCAGTCTGCCGCTGACGACGATTCGAGCTGGTCGATAGCAATCGATCATATTTTCTCGTATCATATTATCTCGTGTCGTATTCCCGCTCGTGTCGTGTCGCGGTACTCATAGACCATTCGCGCTGCTGTTGTTACTTTCGCTCGTGTAGATTACGCTTGTCTCGTTCGCTCGCGCATTTCTTGTCGTTTAATTCGCTCGTGTCGTATGCACTTTCGTCATTCTCGTTGTAAATTCTCTACCGGCCTTCTAGCATACGATCGAGCATTGAACTCAGTGCGAAAGACGCCTCATTGTCTGTATTACTACCTGCTCTATACTTATTGTTTTTTTTATTGTTAAGAGTGTAGTCCGAGAGTCGATGCCAAGCAACATCCGGCGTCCGCGTGCAAGATATCCGTTCTCGCGAGAGCCTCTGGCAAGAAGCCTTACAAGATTTCCGAAACGCGTCGAAGGCAGTCATTAACAGGACATTTTGAAGATTTCCGTCGGAGTCGCGGAATACATGCCGTCGCTCGCTCCTATTATTCAAAATTAAACGAATATTGAAAACAATCTGCAATCGAGTATTTTCTAAACTCTCCTTGTCCTCCAGCGGATCTACGGATTTGCGTTACACACCGCTTCTCGCTCATCTCTGAGCGTTTCTCAAGATTCGGGCGATCTCGTCGAGGTCGACTCCCAAACAGAGACTATACTTATACACGGCTAACGGCAATGATACAGCACGTACACGAAAAGGCCACGAGATGGTCGGCATGCGCTTTGATATAGCCGACTATAGCCGGCGCTTGCAAACTTGAACGCAAGAACGCGCTGCACGCAGTTTGTAGAAACGACTGCGGGTGGCTGGGTGGCTCTCGCCACACACATACAGGACACTCAAATACCAGCACTCATGAACACATCTACACCCATAAAACCATACACGAACAAAACCAAATATTCATACATACAATATATATATACAAATATTTATACAATATTCATACATATACATGTACATACGCGCGCCCGCGAAATCGTCCCGATTGCGCACATTACTCATCGGACACGACAATATTTCCCGATCGGACACAGGCTCGATCGGACACAGACCCAATTGGACACAGTTCCGATCGGACACATACTGTTGCAATCGGACACAGTCCCAATCGGACACAGCCCCGATCGGACACAGTATATCAGAAATATATAGGTTTGGGTTAGGTTATATCTTCCGAAAGTGGAGCCCCCCATGGGGGGGGGCGGAACATACTGCCTATACGCATATACTTTTTAATGCGAAGTAAGATTTCACATAACTTTCCACGCAAAACGAGGTTCAACGCAAACCTATGTGTCTAGTTTTTTGACAGTGGAGCCCTCCGCAGGGGGGGAGCGAAACCCATTGTGTCCACGCATACATTTTCCCATCAACACAACAATTGTAGGGTGGACCTAGCTTCGCGATGGGGACTGTGTCCGATCGAAACTGTGTCCAATCGAGTCTGTGTCCGATTGAGCCTGTGTCTGATCGGGTCTGTGTCCGATCGGGCCTGTGTCCGATCGGGCCGGTGTCCGATCGGGTCTGTGTCCGATCGGGCCTGTGTCCGATAGCAACCATATGTGTCCGATAGGAATTGTGTCCGATTGGGTCTGTGTCCGATCGAGCCTGTGTCCGATTGGGACTGTGTCCAATCGAGCCTGTGTCCGATTGGGTCTGTGTCCGATTGGGAAATATTGTCGTGTCCGATCGGTAATGTGCGCAATCGAGACTCACTCGCGCCCGCACACACACACACGCACACACACACACACACACACACACACACATGATTGCACGCACGGACACAACATTCACGAATACATGTGCATACGTACCTATTACACATAAAAAAAGGCATCAGGTTATCTGAAAGCGATATGGCAGATACTCAGATTCTATAACTTCAAAGCTCCATATTTCTCTATCCTTTGATTTTACGTGATTTTGACAAAGGAAACATTTGTTAGAATTATAAAAACTACAACATATTTCAGAACGGAGCAATTTGATCGGGGTCACTTTTCCATAGTAATCGTGCGGGGTCCTTTTTGATAAAATCTTTTTTACGTAAGTGAATTTTCGTGTTTTGACCTGTTTTTAATTTTGGTGCTTTTATGGGTGATTTTGATGCTTTTTAATTGATTTTGATAGAGGAAAAAATCGGGAGCGGTGCACTTGGACACAGTACAATTGGACACAATGCAAATGGACACGTTGCAAATGGACACGAAGCTTTGTACACGGTTTAATTGGACACAGTGCATTTGGACACAATAATTTTGAACACAGTAGCTTTTGGACACAGAAAAAAATTCATTTGGACACCGTTCAGTTGCACACCGATCAGTTGCACATCGTTCAGTTGCACACCGTTCAGTTGGACACATAAAAATGCACACCGTTTAGTTGGATACATAAAAATGCACACCGCTCTGTTGCACGCCGTTTAGTTGCACACCGCTCAATTGCACACCGCTCAGTTGCACACCGCTCAGTTGCACACCGTTCAGTTGCACAACGTTCAGCTGCACACCGTTAATTTGCCCACTGTAGTTGTAAAGCAAGGTCCACCCTGCCTACCGGCGGGGTGGGTGAGGGAGGGCGGCCGAAGGCCCGCCTTGCACCTCCCCCCCCGTGTGTGTGTGTGTGTGCGCACAACTGAGCGGTGTGCAATTGAACGGTGTGCAACTGAGCGGTGTGCAACTGAGCTGTGTGCAATTGAACAGTGTGCAACTGAACGGTGTGCAACTGAGCGGTGTGCAACTGAACGGTGTGCATTTTTATGTGTGCAACTGAACGGTGTGCAATTGAGCGGTGTGCAACTGAACGGTGTGAAACTGAACGGTGTGCAATTGACCGATGTGCTACTGAACGGTGTCCAAATGAATTTTCTTCTGTGTCCAAAATTATTGTGTCCAATTGAACCGTGTGCAAAGTTTCGTGTCCATTTGCAATGTGTCCATTTTCACCGTGTCCAATTGTACTGTGTCCAAATGAGGGCCACTCAAAAAATCCGGGGCAGAATGTGACACATTACATACTATTCTCTTGGCTTGCGCAGTTGGATATGTTCGCCGAATGGCGATATCTGGGGGTCAATTTCCGACCGGCGGGGCCGAAGAAAGTCGGCTCCGATATATCTGAGTATCTGAGCCGTCTGAGCAGAGCACCTCTGAAGCCCCAGCAGCGGCTGAAGATCATCCGCTGCTTTCTTTTCCCCCGTCTCTACCATTCGCTGGTCCTGGGCAGGGCCACACTTGGAAATCTAAGAGCTCTAGATGTTACAACCCGCGCGGCGGTTCGCAAGTGGCTACGGCTCCCGAATGATGTTCCGACGACCTTCTTTCACTCACCAATTTCGAGTGGCAGTCTGGGCATTCCCACATTGACCACCACGGTTCCAGGTCTGCTACTTCAGCGTCTTCGCAGCCTGGAATCTTTCACCGTCCCGCAAATGCAGGCCATCGCCAACTACACCTGGCCGATTGGGCGCGTCGCGCCCTTACCCGTGATGGGGTCTGTTTGGCCTCAAAGCGTCTGCGGGATGGATAGTGGTCCCGCCGACTGTATCAGTCGGTGGATGGTTTCGAGTTGCGGGAGCGCCAGGACTCGAATTTGTCCTCCTAATGGATGGACCACGGGAGTCACACTATTCCCGGCCGTGATTATGCCCAGTACGTGCACGTTTGCGCCAACACTCTCCCGACACGTATTCGTACATCCAGGGGGGGTGAGGCGCGAACTGTACGCCACCAGATGTCGTGCCGGTTGCAATTCATCCAAGACAGCCGCGCACGTCATCCAAGGATGCTTCCGCACCCATGGCGGCAGCGTTCTCCGGCACAATGCAGTGTGCAAGGTCCTTGCTGCAGGACTAAGGAACGCGGGCTGGTCTGTGCGCAAAGAACCAGCGTACATCACGGCCGAGGGCAAGCGCAAGCCTGACTTGCTGTGCCTGCGTGACTCCAAGGCCGTCGTGGTGGACGCGCAAGTCGTCAGCGGCGCAACTCCCCTGGTCGATGCCCACGAGCGCAAAGTCCGCTATTATGCGGACAACGCAACCCTCGTGCTAGCAATAGCCAGGGAGACCGGCGTACAACTACGGAACGTTGAGTTCTCCTCCAGCACCATCTCGTGGAGGGGAGTCTGGTGTCTTGCGTCTGCTGATTGGCTTGTAGGAATGGGACTCACAAAGGGGCTTTTGCGGGATATAACGACCAGGGTGTTACAGGACAGCCACACCAATTTGACCCGGTAGAACCAAATGACGTCAGCGGTTTCCACCGGGCCACCACAGCGGGATAGAGAGGGCATCGGGTAAGGGGAACGACCTTTCCGTGGGAAACCAGCTCCCATTTACAGTTCGTCTATCTGTCTATCCTTCCCGTGTTGTTGGGTGTGTCCCCTCGGTTGGTGCCCGATCAGGACTCTCTAATTGTTGTCCTCGTCCTCCACTTTCGGCATTTGGCTTATGCCGAAACCTTTATGTCGCGGGCAATGCAAAAAAAAAAAGAAAGCCAAATGCCTCGTCATCTAATTAGTGACGCGCATGAATGGATTAATGAGATTCCCAATGTCCCTATCTACTGGTCATAGTAACTCTCGCCGTTTACCCGCGCTTGCTTGAATTTCTTCACGTTGACATTCAGAGCACTGGGCAGAAATCACATTGCGTCAACACCCGCAAGGGCCATCGCAATGCTTTGCTTTAATTAGACAGTCGGATTCCCCCAGTCCGTGACAGTTCTGAGCTGAGCGTTGAATGACGGCCGAAGAGGACGACTACTACGGCTCGCGCCGCCACGAAAGCCTAGCAGCAAGGGAGATCTGCGGGAGGCCAAGGCACTGGACCGAGCTCGGATCTCGGGACCGGCGCGAGAATGCCGACCGTTCACCTCGCCCAGGCCCGGCACGTCAGCCAGACCCGCTTCCCGACCAAGCCCAACACGACCCGCTCCTCAGAGCCAATCCTTATTCCGAAGTTACGGATCCAATTTGCCGACTTCCCTTACCTACATTATTCGATCGACTAGAGGCTCTTTAGTAGGTGAGATAGGTCGCCCCTAACTCACTTTGACAATGAGAGCGAGAGAGATTGATAGAGAGATAGAAAAGGATGGAGATATGAGTTAGAACAGTTTGTAGACGACCGAGAGGGGAAGCGCGGACAGGGGAGAAGAGGAGGGGGGGTACGTAGGGCGAGAGGGGAAGCGGGGCGAGGGTGGTCGGAGGAGCGCGTGACGTCACGGGAGGGAGCGGGTATGAATCGCTAAGATTGCCCGTGAGATGGCGCTCGGCTCGATCGGGGGTCGCGCTTACCGACTCGCCCTACGTACCCCCCCTCCTTTCCCCCCTGTCCACGCGTCCCCCTCGGTCGTCTACAAACTGTTCTAACTCATATCTCCATCCTTTTCTATCGCTCTATTCATCTCTCGGTCTTGTCAAGACCAGGGGCGACGCAGGTGATCTCATATGCCCTGCCGATGATCTGAATGAATTTTTCATTCAGACCTCTGCCGAGAGTGAAATAGACGTCAGTGCGGATGAGGGAGTTTCTGCCCTCAACAACCTTTTGAATGTGGAATTTGATGACAACTCACTGCACTGGAATTATGTCACTCCTCTTACTATCAGGAGGATCTTTCACGGTAATGGGTCTGGCGCTATTGGAAATGACAGAATCTCTCTCAAAATGATCTAACTTGCTCTGCCTTGCATTATGCCGGTAATTGAACATCTTTTTAACTTTTCTCTTTCGAGGAGTACTTTCCCTGAATCGTGGAAGATGGCGCTTGTTTGTCCAATACCTAAAATTAGAAACCCAACCGAAGTGCAGCACTATAGGCCAATCTCCATATTGCCTGCTATGTCCAAGGCGCTTGAAAGAGTGGTCTGCGATCAGATCTGTCTCCGCGCGATCGGGAATATCCGCGAGACCGCATCGCGATTTGCGCATAAGGCTAAGCGTAACTGCGTCTAACTCGCCGTTTCCTGATAATTGATAGTATTCCTGAAACAGCGACAAAGCGCGACGCAGAGATGTCGCGTTATCGGATGATAACGATTCTCCGTTGTCCTTTAGAAAACCGTACGCGCGCAGGAAGCGAAGCGCCTCGGCCTTTTCCGAATCAACGGGCGCGGCGACGAGCGTTGTCGCTAAGACGAGAAGAACCGTCTTCGCGTTAGTCATCGCGCGGAGCGGGGAAAGACGCGGGAAACTATCGAGAGACGCCGGGCGCGATTGATTCGCGCGTTCGGCGAGATGCCTATTTTTATCGTTGACGAATTCGGCGCGGGTGGGAGAAGAGGAAATGCGATTCATTCGAAAAAGAGTCGCAGTTCGCCCCGATTAAAGGGCCGCGACCTTTCGACGGTGAGCGAACTGGGATGCGCGTTATCTAGCGGACGCTCGAGTTCCTCTCGCGGTTTTACTTTTTTATTATTTCTATTTTTATTATTCGTTTATCTTCTAAGAAGAACACTTGACGAGCGATTAGAGAAACGTACCCTTTCCGGCGACGATAAACATTCATCGCGTATCCGGTCGCTATTCCCAAACGTAGTATTAGCGTAAGGATTGTATGTGTGAGTTTCAATCTTGACGATACGATCGTCGAAGATAGGCTCCCCGCCGATGCTTAGAATGTCGCACATTTCACTTTTACGGAGAAACGGTTCTTGGTACGACGAAACCCAAAGAGCGCAGGAAAGCCGCGTTAGCGGTGGTTAACCTTCCTCCCTTTTTCTTTCTCTTTTTCGCGTCTAGGGGCGACGCGATAGCGACGATGGGCGCGTTTCTCGCATTCGATCCGTTCACTACGAGCATCGCGCACCTTTCTATCGTCTTCGCCGCACGTGCAGACGAACTGTGATCTTTTCGCCGCGAAAATCGATTAATCTTCCGTTCTGATCCACGACACGCACATTTATATCAGTAATGGTCCGCGCGATGATCGGGAGGTAAATGATCTGCGCTGGGATCTCCGACACTTTATATCCGGGTGGAACATTAGGCGCGAACTCGTGTATAGTATGCGCGGATTTGTCATTGTGATACGCTCCTGTCGTGACATTACACTCTACTCTAATGAGATTAATAGCCATAATATTTATCGGCTTATCAGACGCATACAATTTATTCGATTGTAACACGCGAGACGAGAAACTCAGTAGCGAACCGATGTTATCAGGTTTTGTGAAATTGCACTTAATCTCGCTTCTCATAGTGTTATCATTACCGCGAAGCGTTATAGAATTTTCACTCTTATCACCGTTGTCATCGTCTTTGAAATAGTCGTCGTCGACACTGTATATATAATCGTCATCGCTCGTTTCTCTCTTGATTCTCGTCGCGCCCATTCCAAGTTTTGTTTTCGATTTCATAGCTATCCATACAGCCGTCGCGGCGGCTCTCTCGCCGAGAGTCGAGTCTTTAGCCGCGACGCGCTCGCGCGCTCTCTCAGCGAGCGCGCGGTCAGCGGTGTGTCGATCGGTGAGCTCGCCGCTTCGCGAGTACGCGATATCGTGCTCGCGGCAGGCCGCGTCCAGAGGATTGATGCCTCGATCGCCTCGCGCTAATTGTTTCGCGAGACAAGTACCTGGCCCACAAAATTGATATCCGGGTATATGTAATTCGAAGGGGAGCGCGTTTATCGCTCTATTCAATAAGGTGGCGCCGCTGATATCACCGATTACACCGTACCGCTGCTTAGCGAATTGCATTCGCTACAATCTTTAACGAGCAGCGCCGGGCCGTCGATGTGCGTTCGTTGCCAGGGACGATTGTAATGCTCCAGGCATCGACGGTAGCGCCGCACCTCCGGATCCAATCTTATATGTTCGGGCAGTTTCTCCCACAATCGTGTTTCTACTCCGTCAAATGTGTATCCTATCGAGAGAGATCCATTCGCACGGGACGAAACTGAAGAGGAAACGTTCGAACCTGAGAATCTCGAGTCATCCTCAACGTTTGAAACGCCTGTTAAGCGAATCTCGGGAATTTCTCAAGATTACGAAATGCCGCACGGCCGGCTAGGACCGTTGGGACGAAAATACTTGGGGGTTCTTCTCGGCGGAGAAGCGCCAAATGAGATCGATCACGTTTACGGAGTGTACATGAGCGCGAAAGGCGCGGTGCTTGGCAATAGGCGATTCAATATAGATGCGGATGACTCCATACTTATAGATGAAATTAAATACATCGGTACCCCCGGTTTATACGAATTAATCTTCATGAAAAATCCTGATAGTCTCACATATACGGAAAAGGATAAATTAACATACAAAAGTATATTGTTAACAACGAACGCTCATAAACGCGACCATGACGCTAAAAAATCTGTTTTAGGAAATAAAGGATACAAATACAAGTTCGTTATCGCTCCGCTTATTCACGGCAGCAGCGCAAAAAAGATGGGTGCGGGTCGCGTACCGTCAACCATGCGAGTCACGAAAAGATTGTTCGCGCCTCATCTCGATTCTTTCTCGAAGACAGCGCGCGTAATCTTCGAACGTTATCGTTCTCGCGACGACGTCACTCTTAACACCCTTAATTTTTTTCATATCGTCTCTACCTTCGACTCGTAGCGCGTACATCTTCGCTCTAAGCCCAACGAATTCCGTCATAATCGCGCCGGCATTCTCGTCCTTCATAGCACCAGGTATTTTCTTATTAGCTAGAGGCATACCGTACGCGTTGTCCACCGCGTAATCGCTCGTATCAAATCTGTCAATGTCGCGCTTCATATCTTCATACACATCCTCGCACTCGATGCGATAAATGAGGCTATCCGTATCGGTATACATTATTTTACATTTAAGGGTAAAACTAACCTGTCTCACGACGGTCTAAACCCAGCTCACATTCCCTGTTGGCGGTTGAACAATTCGACGCTTGGCAAATTCTGCTTCGCAATGATAGGAAGAGTCAGTTATCTCTGTGGTAACTTTTCTGACACCTCTTGCTGAAAACTCTTCAAAACAAAAGGATCGATATGCCGTGCTTTCGCAGTCTCTATGCGTACTGAACATCGAAATCAAGCCAGCTTTTGTCCATTTGCTTTACGCGAGGTTTCTGTCCTCGCTGAATTGGTCTTAGGACACCTGCGTTATTCTTTGACAGCTGTACCGCCCCAGTCAAACTCCCCACTTGGCAGTGTCCTCAAATCGGATCACGCGGGAGTATTAACGACAATCGGCCGAGGCCTCACGCCACTCTGACACGCTTGGCTCTAGAACACTGTGACTGCCGGGGCGCGAAGCCCTCGGGGCACACGCTCCGCCTAACCGAGTAAGTAAGGAAACGATGAAAGTAGTGGTATTTCACCGGCGATGTTGCCATCTTCCACTTATGCTACACCTCTCATGTCTCCTTACAGTGCCAGACTAGAGTCAAGCTCAACAGGGTCTTCTTTCCCCGCTAATTTTTCCAAGCCCGTTCCCTTGGCAGTGGTTTCGCTACGCAGTGGTTTCGCTAGACAATAGATAGGGACATTTTTTTTTTCATTTGGTGTATCATACCTTTTGCGGCTCGAACTGTCACTCATTGCCGCCTTATACATCATTCTTGTTTGTATGATTCTTTTTTGTTTTATCATATTGTTTCTTGTTTCATTTGTTTGTTTGGTTTTTCTTTCTGTTTATCTTTCTTTTTGTTTATCTTAGTCTTTTTTTATGTTTCAAGTCTCTTAGCCGCTTACATCAGTGCGTAAACGTTACCCGTCCCAGCCACAAGAAGGCTGATTTTTTACTGTCTTTTGTTTATTCAAGTTTCTTTTCTTTATCTATCTTTGGTAAATATAGCAAATAGGGGACCCAGCCCCAATGACCAGCCCCTTGACCTTGACATATGTTGTCAAGACATAATTCTGAGTAACTTTTTCTTCTAATTTAATCGTCGCTCGTTGCTTATTAAAAAGTTATTAACAAAAAAAGTTTGAAATATACCAAAGTACATGCATGGACAGAAAACACGCACACACACACGCACACACGAAGGGGTGCAAGGGGGGCCTTCGGCCCCCCTCCCGCACCTGCCTCGCCGGTAGGCAGGGTGGACCTCGCTTTACAACTTACAAAGTATATGCTACATTGTAAAGCGTGGTCCACCCTGCCTACCGGCGAGGCAGGTGCGGGAGGGGGGCCGAAGGCCCCCCTTGCACCCCTTCGTGTGTGCGTGTGTGTGTGCGTGTTTTCTGTCCATGCATGTACTTTGGTATATTTCAAACTTTTTTTGTTAATAACTTTTTAATAAGCAACGAGCGACGATTAAATTAGAAGAAAAAGTTACTCAGAATTATGTCCTTGACAACATATGTCAAGGTCAAGATCATAGGGGCTGGGTCCCCTATTCGCTATATTTACCCTATCTTTTCTTTCCATCTTCTTACTTTTCTCTTTCTTCTCTCTTTTTCTTCTTTTTTCCTTCTTCTTTCCTTTTTCTTCTTTCTTCTTTCTTCCTTCTATCTTCTTTTTTTTTTCTTTTTTCTTCTTTCTTCTATCTTCCTTCTATCTTTTTTCTTCTTTCTTCTTTCTTCCTTCTATCTTCTTTCTTCTTTCTTTTTTCTTCTTTCTTCTATCTTCCTTCTATCTTTTTTCTTCTTTCTTCTTTCTTCCTTCTATCTTCTTTCTTCTTTCTTCTTTTTCAGGTACTAATGTTGTTTTTAGTTTTCAGGTTCCAGATCCAGGCTGTGCAGCAATATTCAGCAGGTAAGTGTTTCTCTTTTCGAAGATGTTTTTGGTATACCTATTGAACCATTTATAGCTAGGTTCTGTTTCAATCATTTTATTCTTTTTAGATTTGTCAGGCTCAAGTTGCTCATCTCTCAATTTTTGGTACAGTTCGCAATCGTAGATCATGTGGTTCACCGTCTCTTCTTCTCCACACGCCTCGCAGGTAAGTTCGTCCGAAATTCCCCTTTTCAAAAGGATAGAGTTTATCGGCCCATAGCCAGTTAATACATATACCATTTCTCTATTAAGTTTAAACCAGTCATGTTTTTGTACAAAATTAACATCTTTAATGAAGGAGTACGTGTCTCTGAAGCCGGAGGATACCCCTTCAACATCCACGAGCAAACGGGCCAGCGAACACCCGAAAGTTGTCATTACGGGGGGAAGGACGACGAAATATCGTGAGGGATCTGCAGGAACATCCAGTGATAGTGACTGAGAGCCTAGCAGGAAGAAGAAGAAAAGCACGAGTAAATAACCTTCGCGCAAAGACATAAAAACGCGAGCGAAACATATCGCGTAGCGAGTAGTGCAATCCGAGCGATATGCACTCAGAGTGCAAGCAATTGCACCATCGAACGGTTTTAGGTTAGATTGTAAAATTCTAAGTCAGACGTTATTATATTTTATTTGTTTAAGCACTGCGATGCTTATTTTATTGCGAGATATTATTTTATAGGTTGTAAAAGTTATGTGTATCTTATAAGCATATGTACCTGAAATGTGATAAGTGCAAAAGTGCAGCACTCAAAGTACAGGTCATTCGAACCGCGTTAAAGCGTTGATTTTCAATCACGAGTATCGTATTACGTCCAGACACAATGAAAGGAAGAGTCAGCGGGAGGGCGTAACCTACTTATCTCTAGACAAACGCTAAACGATGCGTGTCCTAGAGTCAAACGAACAATACAGGGCCTTAGACAGGTCAACGATCGGAAGGGTCGCTCTTACTCTGTCGAAGGGCCGTTCGGTCGGCGGTCCCTTTTTGGTAAAGGAACTGAATCCTTATTACCCGGGACGGGACCCTGTGCAATTTTGTGTAACGAGAAGGAAGTCGGGTTAATGAATTACTCGAATTTAAAATTCAACATCACATTTATTCAAAAAAAAAATAGTAATAATAAAAAGGAATGATTAAAAAAGGATAAATTTCATAGTGAAATCTTATTTATAAAATAAATTTTCTTAATTCTAATGTGTATGTGCGTGTGTTTGTGTGAGTGAGAGATGTTCTTTTCGCGGGTGATACATTAATGCGGAGGACATCAACCGGAATTAAACGAGAAGCTAAAATCTAGATTCTGGTTGGAAATTTACAATAATTATTTTAAATACAAATATAAATAATAAAAAAGAGAAGATTGAAAAGTAAGAAAAAAAGGGGTAGGAGGGCTATTAGAGATCTTGGAGTTGTACAGTGGAGGGGGGAGGGAACTTCATCCAGAAGACCTCGATGGGGACGGCTAAAGGAAAAGGTCAACCTGAGACACAAAATGGAATGATTGAGCCAGGTGGACTGGTTTGAAGGATATGATGGAATTGGTCAAGGTCTACTATGTCAGGACCGACCCGATAATCCTCGTCCGTAAGAGGTACTGGGTAAAAAGGAAACTGACTTAAAAGGTATCTGTACCAGTTTAATTTAGCCTGTTCTTCGTAGAACTCAGACTTTCCTTCGGTATCGAAAGATCCCTGTTCGGGATCTTTCGGTTCCTCTTTGAGGTCCGGTAACTCTTCGACGAAGTCCTCCCCGAAGGCTCCTCGAAATCGTGCGACGCTCCTGAGAGATCGGACGATTCAAGGTGTGAGGAGGAGAGAGGAGTGGGGATTCCCGAGGGTTGAGGCTCGAGAGATGGTCGGTAGTCGAAGGGGGGAGGGGAAATAGGATTTCTCGGCGGTTGCTGGAAATCGGCGAAAGCGGGCAAATATCCGGAGGGAGAAGGGGGACCAGGATTTTCCAGACGTTGAGGATATTCAGGGAAGATAGGTGGATGTTCAAGAGGAGAAGGAGGAGTAGGATTTCCCGACTGTTGAGGAGATACAGAGAAGGCAGGCGACGGGGAACGCTCGGGGGAAGAGACGGGTGAATAAGAGGGGGGAGAATAATGAGGAGAGGAAGTTGGAGAACAAGGTGGTAGGTTGTGTATTTTGTATGTTCGTTTTTGCTTATTATATTTTAATTAAACGATGAGTTCTTTGGTCGAAGGAATCCTTATCTAAGTTAAATTTCTTATAATCTATTGTGTAATTAGGGTCCGCGGCCGCCCGAGCCAATTCTTTTCTTAGTTGTCTATTCCGTCGGTTTCGCGACCCTTTGATGGTCGCGCGCGTAGGTTGATTTAATATTTCCACTAAGGAAAGGGGGCCGTGATGAGTAATAATAATAATGAAATCGATAGTGAATAGATTCTTAATTCACGAAATAATTCTTGGAAATTTTTCTTTAATTAATTAAATAATTCTAGATTTCAAGATCGAATAATAAAGAAAGTGTATATTTTATATTTCTATATGAAAATTTGGACGATCTGGGAGTAGAAAGGGTGACGACTGTAATCGGGAGTCACTCTGTGAAATACAGGTAACTCTCGATGACAGGCAAGAAGTCGAGAGTCGCTTTGTAAAATACAGATAACTCTTGACGACTGGTAGCAAGTCAGGAGTCACGCTGTAAAGTACTGGTAACTCATGGTGTCTGGTAGGAAGTCGGGAATCGCGCAGTAAAATTCAGGTAACTCGTGACGACTGTCAGCAAGTCAGGAGTCACACTGTAAAGTACAGGTAACTCGTGACGATTGGTGGCAAGTCGGGAGTCATACTGTAAAATACAGGTAACTTGTGATGTCTGGTAGGAAGTCGGGAGTCGCGCAGTAAAATTCAGGTAACTCGTGACGACTATCAGCAAGTCAGGAGTCACACTGTAAAATACAGGTAACTCGTGACGATTGGTGGCAAGTCGGGAGTCACACTGTAAAATACAGGTAACTCGTGTTGACTAACGTAAAGGAGATTCGAGGTAATATTTCAAGGGAGGAAGAATGAGGATTAAGGAAAAGAAAATTACACAAAGAAACAATCAAGATCTAAGTACGAAGTATCGAAATGAGATACTGATTGATCCAAGAATTATTTCAGAATGCAAGACGTAAAATAATAATAATAATGATAAAAAAAAGGAAGGATAAAAATTGAAATTGTTCAACCCACTTACTACTTGAGAATGCGTTGAAACTTGTAGTGACTAAGTATGGTTCGGCTCCAGCTGACGTGGCTGATCAGAATGGGCTCGGCAATGATGGCTCGGGAACCCGGCTTATTGTGTTGCTGGTTTAAACACGGCTTGTTGGCACTTAATACTTACGTATCACTAAGTCCTTCACTTTTATTTAAGCTCGCTCTCTACACAATTTAGAGTCGCGGGAGAACGAATACTTGATCTCAGAGCTGACTACTAGCTAAGTAGTGAGTCGGTTGAAGAATGAAAACGGAATGAATTTTCGAGCGAGGATTTCGCGTATCCTCGAATCTTAGCGTCTCCCCACGTACCCTCTCCATTAGGCAATCAGAATTCTTTTTTAACAAATCAAATCTTTACTATTTACCCCTCTCATGAGTAGGAAGTGCTACCCTTCCTTTAGAAGAAGGTCCAGAAATTGCGCCTATTGGTGTAGGCTTTTGTTTTTAGAAGTTAAGTCCAGCCTATTGGAGAGTCCGTTATGATCGGCTAAGTTGACATTTTTATTATTCTCGTTGAAATTTATCTCAAACAGATAACACAAGAGGGTGGTCTGGCAGGCGAGCACGCGTTGTCAAGCATCGCGAGTTCTGCTTACGGATTTTGGTTTCATCTGTAAACCATCGTCCGTATTCCTCTCCTTGTTCGTTGTTTTAAACCCTTAAGCCCGTTGCGCGGACCTTAGAGTTGAATATTTCATTCATCTGTTTGTTTTCCGTACGCACATGGTCTAGATTTCTAGCGTTCGAGGGTCTCTTATCTTTGTTTAAAATTTTCAAATCTTTGACGTGAGTCTTAGTCCCGGAATATTTATTGATCCGTCTCATAGTTAAAAAATTTTATCGTTCTAAAAGATTAGTCTCGCCTGCTAGATATCTCCTTGTTTATTGTTTACGTCGTGTGCAGAAAAGTTCCACAGCGTAATTTTTTATATCGGTGAAAGAATTCTATAAAAGAAAAGAATCGTGGAGTCCACCGGATGTAACAATCGGCAAATTAGTAATTAAGATTGTATATTAGTTTTAAGTAGTTCTGAGGCAACTCTCGACTCGTGATTTGAATACTACATACGATGTAACTGCACTCCGACGTGTAGCGCTCCTACACTTAGCGAAAAACGGAAATATTTATAATTAATTAGTTTTAAGACGCGTAAATGATTAATACGGGTATTATTTTATTGCGTTTTAGTTTAAGCATGTTTGTAAAGCGTTTTATATATTTAATTGTAGTACTTATGAAACGTTTGCGAATGCGCATGCGTCGAACCGCCCAGGAGGCGTGATAGACAGTAGGGATGCCTAGGAGTGGGAACTTCCCGAAGTTATAAGTATAAGCGGCAGAGCGCAGCGGCTCTCGAGGCCTTTTCGTTCGGGAAGATAGCTCGAGAAATAATTCAGCTAAGTGTTCGATAGTGAGATCGCGTAACAAAGCTTGCATAATTAAGCCCGCGATACAGAAGGGAAGTTTTATATAGAGGTTGAAATCTTTTATCGCGAATAAAGCGTGAGTTAAGTACACTTCGCGAATAACTTAATTATATTGCGTAACAAAGCTTGCGTGACAAGCCCGTAATATTTTAAGTGTTAGATAACGCGTATAACAAATCTCTGAGTTGTGGAGATGCGCGAGAGAGTAGTAGAGACTATGAATTTGTGATTTTATACCTGAAATATATTATATATATATATTTATATATTTAAATATTAAACTCGGTGTAAAAGTCATTCCCCAACCTAGAGTCAGTGAAATACTTCCTGTGTCGATCCAACAGCATCCGTGGGTAGTCCAGCAATCCTTGGGCGTTGATCCTCGTAGAATCCAGCGGTGATCTGAAACAGAAAAGAGGAAATTAGCAGCGAAGGAGAGATTTACATTCAACCGTGAAGCAGCGGACATATCGCGTCAGCGGAACGCGCACAACCAGTCCGACGGCCATCTTGACGATCCGACGGGCGACGAACATCCTTGTTCGTTGATGGTAAAACGAACTGGCGACCGTAATTAAAGGTAGGAAAACCTGTAATAAAGTACAATTCTCCATCTCATGTATGTTTGTCCGGTCACATCTCTACCCCGCGATTCACCATCCCATCTTTCCTGCCATTCCGTCCTGAGCTCACTATCAAAATTGCCCTTCTCGAAAGCCATGTCAATTACGCCTTTGTTTCTAGCTCTAGATTTTAAGTTTCTATACGTGGTGGACACATTTCTTCTCACCCTAGCTAAGACTCCTCTCTGAGCGATTTCTAGATCTAACGGCGGTTTTCCGCTAATCACTTGTAAAGCGACTGTTGACGTAGTTCTACAAGCCCTGGTCAGAAGCAGCAGCATGGATCTCTGCGTTGCCAGCAGATGTCTACTAACTATCGTATGAGAGATCTTGTCATACCAACCGATGGCTCCGTACGTAACGATCGGGATCAAGACTGCAGAGTATAAGATCTCGACCATATGTCTCTTAATCCCCCATCTTTCTCTAGCTATGCTTCTTATCGTCATTACAAAGTTTACTACTTTATTCCTAATGTATTTAGCATGTGCCGTAAAGTTCAGCTTGTCATCAATAATCAAACCTAGGTACCTAGTTTCCGAGTTATAGCCAACGTTTGTTTTGTCAATCTTAAGGATGGAAAGCCTACTCCTGTCTAATCTACCCTTGGCCAGAAGGGCCGTGGTTTTTGTTGCTGACGCCTTCAGCTTGTGCACTCTACACCAGCAGTCAAGCAACCCTATAACCTCTTCACCTATTCTCTCCAGTTCTCGCCTTGAATTTGCTTTTAAGGGGATCCCAAAGGGTCTGTTTTACCGATAAAAACTTTATTTTGCAAAATCTTTTTGTTGATTATAGATATCAAAAAATCCTTTTCCACAATTAAAGTATACATAATAACGGAGGGCGGAGTTTAACATTTCATATGAAAAGTGGAAAAAAATGATAAAATTACAGTTTAGTTATCGGCCTGTGCCGTCAACATTTACTTAATATAAAAGATTTGTAATCTGCACGTGCCCAATCAGTAAATCCCGCACTCGGCATTTCATCAAAGAGTATAAGTGAGCTTAGAGATATACAATATCTTATTTATGCTTGATAAAATAAAGATGAATAAATTATTTTATTATCATATAGGAAAACAAGAATAGAAAGAATAAAAGTCGAACAAATAAAAGATTATAATAATGGGAATGAAAGAATACAATAAAGAACAAGCAGAGAAAGAGAGAGAGAGAAAGAAAGAGAGAGAGAACGAATGAGGAGCAAGCGAAATAGCTGACATGAAAGACTTCCGAAGTCTCGCTCGCGAGGCTCGCTTTATCTATAATCTCTCGCGTTATATACAGTTACTGTAAAATTTTTGTTTTTCGCGCTTATTGATCCGAAAATAATTACAATGAATTAATGATATTTTACCAATTAAAATAATAAATTGCGATATGTTAGTGCGTACATGTATATTACTCTTTCACGCATGAATTAAAGTTTGGTAATTTATCAATTAATTATTGTATTATATATAGAGTAAGTGAAACTTTAAATGCTCGGTTATTATGTACGTGTCGGGCAGTAAGTCGGCTGTACGCACACACACATGCAAACAGACGAACGCGATCATATCAGTGCGCGGCAGCTCAGTCTCAGTTTGTCGCGTGTGTTTTGTACATACGCGTAACAAGCGTAACCCCGCGCTGCGAAGTATGCGCCGCCGCACACTACTAGGCGCGCGGGGCTCACTGACGTGCGCCCGGCTAAAAGTCGGCGCTGATTGATCAGACTTTACTCAATAATAACTCCTTTATGAAGCGTTATGCATTGCATAGATCGCAACTTATAGAAAGTTACATGATAATATTCAGAATATATGTATATATATCATACACATACATCTGTATACGTCTATGTACACATATTATACATATACATATATATATTGTTGTGCCTCCGTGGAGGTACAGAGATTTTGTTGGGATCGTTGGCCAATTGGAACTTAGAAGCTCAGGGTCGCACAGGGTCTTCTCACCGTTTTCGTTAAATATGTAATCGTGTTAGAATAAAAGTCATTTATTCAGATACATTAGCTTTAAATCTTCTTTTCTTTCTCGCACTTCAACTCGGCTTATCGCGGTATAGAGTTGCTTCGCGTGCCTGATATCGCGGCTGCCGTGGAAGACGTTAAATAATATTTAATAATTAATAATTATGCTAATTTGGTTATAGCCGTTTCGGGCTATAACAATATACACAATTATATATATAACACCTAACCAAATGTTATTCCTTTTGGAAGATATATGGGAAGACACATAGCCCGTATGAAAAATGTGAAATTATGTTCAAATATGTGATAAAGGCAGACACGTCTATATTATACTGTTATCTATACGCTTAAATACGCTTAGATATGCATGCAAAGCAATAGAGCAGTAGAAATACACGATGTTGTCCGATTTCAACATATTGAACACAATTCTCTTTCGAATATGCATAAAACATGCAGAAATATTAATATCGGTAACAGCGGAACTAAAATTATTGATATTATCGATAATTTCGGTCGGTATTATCCATAATTTTAGTAACGCTTAGATGAGGGCGCTAACCCGTCGGAGTTCGGCCGTCACTTTTGGATCCCCTTAAAAGAATAGCCAGATCGTCTGCATATGCTATTACTTCTGCATCATTCTCGTCCATCTGTTGTTCAATTTTAGTCAGTAATTTGTCTATTGTCCAGCACCAGGCAGTTGGTCCAATTATCGAGCCTTGAGGACAGCCCTTTTACATCTGTAGGCTTAGATCTTCATATTTCGCTTTAACTGTTATCGTTCTATCCCCAAAGTAGCTCTGTTTGATTCTATACAGGCTGTAACTGCATCCCATCTTTCTTATCCGTGCATGTATTGCCGACCACCACAGGTTGTCAAAGGCATCCTCAATATCAACGAAAAGCGCCACGATGTACTTCTTATTCGTGTTTCTGATTCCTCTTCTTAACTATTCAAACGCGTCCTCCGTAGATCTTCCAGGTCGGAACTCGAATTGCCTTCCTGACTCCAGATTGGCCTCTTTGTAGCTCGTTTGTAGTCTATCCACAACAATCCGTTCGTAGACTTTTCCCATTGTTGGCAGGAGCGCGATTGGTCTATAAGATCCTTGTTTCGTTCTATCTTTACTTTTGTCTTTAAGTATGAACTTAAGAGAAGCAGTTTTCCAGCTTCGCGGGAAACAAACACTTCTCAAACAGTTATTTAGAAGGTTATAGACAACCAGCGTTTTGCTCTTCCATAGAGCCGTGATAATTTCGTTTTGAAATCCGTCCAGTCCAAGAGCTTTGCCACGCTTGAGTCTCCTAATTGCCTTTTCAATTTCAGCCTCTGTGATGTCCCTTTCTATGTTAAAATTCTTATATACGTCATTCTCGTTTCTTATTAGGAAGTGTCGTTCGTCTTCTATGGTCACATCATCCGAAGGCACAGCCTTCTTCATCAGAGCATCAAAGATTTCTCTCCAACTCGCGGTGTATTCCCCTGACGGCAATTGCAGAGAGCATACAGTTTCGGGAGTCTGCAGCTTGTCCCTAGCAATCTTATACGGTTGAGTCCTTGTTGTCTTCAACGGTGACGAATTCTTGCCAGGTCTCTTTTTTGCTTTTCTTGATCTCTCTGACTAATTTATTTCTTGCAGTTCTATATGTAGCTTCGAAGTCCTGCAAATTGTCAGTTAGTGCCAGCCTTCGCGCCCTAGTCAGCTGTTTTTTGGCTTTATTTGCTTCTCTTTGCAGCCTAGATATATCTAGACTCCACCAAGATACGGTTCTTCTGCCCTTGCTTTTCTTAGGGATGCAGTCCTTGCAGATACCCTCCAATACCCTGCTGAGCAATTCTACCGTCTTGTCGAGAAACTTTAATTTCTGGGTTACGTTGTCGTCGAAATTCACCTCTACTAATTGTGAGAATTTATTCCAGTTCGCTCTTTTAATATTGTAAATGTCCTGCTTATACAGTTTAATCTGCTGGGATGATCGCTGACAGATTGTAAAGGTTATCAGATTATGGTCACTTGTGGTACACACATCCGAGACTCTCCACTCTCCAACTGAGGACACAAGTGCTTCGCTAATAAGTGTCAGATCTATATTGGAGCTACCCTGAGAAGTCATATATATGTAGGCGGATTACCCGGCTCATGTATCGAAAAGAGGCTTTTAGAGACGAGGAGTTCCTCCACTAGCCTACCGCGTTCGTCTGTATCCTTGGAAAACCAAAGGCGGGAGCACGCATTCGAGTCCATCACTATTATTATATTATTACTTTTTATTTTATTTATAATGCTCTCGACTTTTGTTAAAAAGGGTTCGATCGGTAACGAGAATTGACAATAAACGTTTATAATGTAGAAGTTTTTTGTGTTCGTTAAAACATGTAAGCACATAATGTGCTCCGTCTCTTCATAAGCGTATCTAAAAACTTGCATCTTGTCTTCATTTACGATAAAAGCTACTCAAGGGGAGTCGCCCTCCGGCTGGATGATCTTCAGCCTCGAGAAAGTATAGCCTCTTACTTTCTTCTTGTATCTGTATGGCTCTTGTATATACAGAATGTCTATATTTTGCTCCCTAATGATCATTTCTAAGCTTGCGGCCGCTGCGGAGGATCGCTGCGCGTTGATTTGCGCTATTTTCAATCCCATCCTATTCTGTTTCTGTATATATCTACCTGCCTACAGAACTCAGGACAAGAGTTACTGCGCACGCTATGGCTAACTTCTTTTCTTCTGTTACGAATACAATTAATACACTGAGAAGCCTTCTTTTTCGTGCAATCGCGCTTAATACGGTCCTTGTCACCACAGCCCTCGCATAATTGCTCCTGCACTTTACAATATTTTGCGATGTGCCCGTATCCGTGGCACTTATAACATCTAACAATGTTAAGATACTCCTTAATTCTATACCTCCTCCATTGCATGAATATCCTACCTCTATTAACTAAATTGCCAAAGTACGGGCCTGGTATTTGTACAATCCAGTTAACTTTGTTGTCAATCGATTTGAAACTATGCCTAAAATTAACTTCCTTTCGCAACCTATTTAAGTTGACCTCATCAAAGTTATCGAAATTCTTACATATGAAGTCTTCCTTCAAATCTTCCGCTTTATAATCGGTCTCAACTTCGAAAACTATAATAGCAGGGCTGGTCCTACTAGGTTCTTCCGTTTTCAACCCGATCTTATTCAAGTCAACCTGCTTGATCAGATCTACGTCTCTCTTATCTTTTACCACTACTATAACGCCCTTATTCCTCATTTGTTTTATTCCTCTAACTTTTAACTTATTTCTAACTCTATTTAATTCCTGAACTAAGTCCGCTTTTAATTGTTAATTGTTCCTACTGTCCGATTGCTCTACCGGTTTGATTAGTACTACCTCATGTTCCTCCCTAACATTACTAATATTTTTTTTTTCTATTTTAGGAAGCAGCCCAGTAGCCGGAGCCGTCGTTCTTCCAGAAAGAATCTGCGCGTAAGTTTTCTGCCCACTGGGTGAGCCCATACACCGGTGAGTAACTTTTAATTTTTCTTTTTCAAGCCTATCCTCGTATAACCTTCCTTCTAGAATACTCCACTTAGTCAAGATAAACTTAATTGCCACCTTAGAAATCTTGTTATTCTCATTAAATAGGAATTCCTCTAACGCTGTTCTCTCCTTTTTAATATCATCTAATACGCTGTCTGACGAATTCTCTACCTCCATCTTTTTTCTTTTTAGGTTCGCTCTAACCTCTGAAGAGTCGTCGGTTATTGACGACACCGAACTAGTCCTACTAGATCTATCTACCTAATGTAGCCTCGTCCACGCAAACCTCCATAACATCCTCCTCACCCTGCTTGCTTTTTGTTTTTGTTTTAATTTTTGTTTCCATAAAAATCCCACGAGAGTGGCGGGAAAAAATGTCGACCGTATCAGAGCCCCCTTGCTACGGCAAGCCTAATATACTCTGAGGGGACGGCAGGTACCTCGGAGGGACCATTCGCGACCGCGACCTTTTTAGTCCACGCGGCCATGCCTCTCTCGGCATGGTGCCCGCAAACCTTAGATTAGGACAAAAGTTAATTGGCTACGAGATCGACTACTAATGGCAAGAAAATTTTGTAGATCCACTGCAAAGCTACTGGATCTAAAAACGCAAACGCACGAGCTGATGTCAAGTTTCGAGACCTATCACGAACCGACTTCTAATATTAGAACCCCACGATGCTCTCCCATCTGTACGGAGATGGCATACTCGATGTTCGGCTGCCGAGAGAGCATGCGGCGCCAACGGCCTCTTAGCCACTGTGCTAAACAAACGCACAGCGTTTCTGGCGGGTACCACGTGGAGGTGGACCGTTGACAGAGCACAGGAGAGGCTGTGATTCGCATCCTATGCCCAGCAACATGCCTTCCTACCAGATTCAAGGGGTACGTGAGAGGCTGCGGGACCTAACACGAGGTCTGAATCGCTTCAACGTCCCAACCGCGAGCTTACTCAGACCCCAGGCTTACCTGGCTGTTGCACATCACTAGCGTTGATAGACGCAAGCTCAATGCAACAGTGGCACCCGGACGTCCTTTAGAGAAACACGGTTATTCTGGGGAAGACACGTCACTCCAGTAACCAGACTCCCCGCTCCAACAGAGCTTGGATAAAAATACTCCCGGCTCGTTGCTCTGAGAATCGGATCAAGCCTCTAGCGGCGTATTGCTTTGCTAGCTGGGTTAGAGATCGCCAGCGGCGTGTTGCTTTCAGTGAATACTTAAAGTTCGCTAGCGGCGTGTTTCTTTTGTGGTAAAACTAGAGTCCACCAGCGGCGTGTTGCTTTTGCTGTGGAGTCAAAAACTGCCCGCGACGTATTGCTTTTGCGGAACTTATGACTTAAAACATAGAACTGGCAACGGTAAGCAACCCCGACCTGCAGCTGAAACCGAAGGATCAACCATCCACGTCAACCGGTCAACGGGGAAGCGAGCGGGGAAGCGAGCCGGTGCAGATAGTCAGAAAAGGGCGTGTCACGACATTCCGGACGACATCCGAGACGTCCAACAGTGATAGCAACTGGGAGCCAGGTAAAAAATCTGGAAAGTGGACGAAGAAAAGTGCACGCAAGTAATTATTAAGTAGAAATGTAAAACGCGCGAAAAACGCGAGCGAAATGTATCGCGAAGCGAATTGAGCAGATCTGACGAGGTGCACTCAAAGTGCAGGCGAGTGCACTAACTAGTCTTTTAGATTAAGTTGCGAAATTTTATAGCAGACATTATTTTATGTTCTTATTTAAGTACTGCGTTTCTCATTTTATTATGGTATACCATTTTATAGAATACAAGAAGTCTTAATTATTATTTAGGACTTCAGTACCTGATATTTAATAAGTGTAAAAGTGCAGTACTCAAGGTGTTGCGCTTAAAACAGGTTATTTGAACTGCGTTAAAGCATTAATATTTTAATCACAAGTGTTGGTAATTTAGTAGTTATGATTGTAGATATTAGATTTAAGTGGTTTCATAGTCAACCCTTTATTTGTAATTAAATTTAGAGATTTTATGATGTGCGATGCGGTTGCACTCCGACGTGCAGCACTTCTACACTTTGCGAAAAGCAAAGATATTTGTATTTAATTAGTAATAAGTCGCGTAGCTAATTTATAAGGTTATTAAGATATTTGTATTCAATTTAGGCGTGAATGTAAAGCGTTTTAACTTATTTATTTGTATTATATGTAGAAATGCGAGCACGCATGCGTCGAGCCGCCGAACGGTTATCGAGAGTAGGGATACCCGGAGTGGGAAAGTTCCCGAAGAAGGGAGAGGATAAAACCGAGGGACCAGCGAGGCTCGAGGCCTTTCGTCCCGGGAAACAGCGAGTTCTAGAAAACAGCTAACAGGTTTTTTCTATGCAAGATCTATTGCGATAACAAGCTTATGGAAGTAAGTTTGCGATATTAAAAAGGCAGTATTCTTTTCTAGCGATATAAGCGTTAATTAAGTACGTTTCGCGAAAGTATAATTATATCGCAAAAACAAACTTGCGCGGCAAGTTCGTGATTTTTTATAAACTGGACATCGCGTATTACAAATCTCCGGATTGTGGAGACACGCAATTGCAACGTAGAGACTGTGAAGTTGTGATATTGATACCTGAAATATATTCTATATATTTATATATATATTTAAATAGTAAGTTCAGTGTAAAAGTCATTTACAAACCTCGAGTCTGTGAAATCCTTCCTGCGTCGATCCAGCATCATCCGTGGGTAGTCCAACAATCCTTGGGCGTTGATCCTCGAAGAATCCAGCGGCGACCTGAAACAGAAAAAGGAAATTAACAGCGAAAGAGATTCTTGTCCAGCCACGTAGCAGCGGACATATTGCGTCAGCCTGACGCGCACATACCAGTCCGACGTCCATCTTGACGAGGCGACGGGCAGCGAACATCCTTGTTCGTTGGTGGTAAAACGAACTGGCGACCGTAAATAAAAGGTAGGAAACTTGTTTAAAAGTACAATTCTCCATCTCGTGTATTGTTGTCCGGTCACACAGCAACCAAGACATGATAACACGTAGTCAGCGTTTTGCTAAGTCCCGAAAGATTAGTTTTAGCCTAAGTTGGTATGCGGCGTGTTGCTTTGGGACACTGACTACGGTAATTTGCCTGAGCTGGTGGGCAGCGTGTTGTAATTTGGCACTCAGATGTTATGAGTCCAGAAAGTAATTGTGTCGAAACGGCCAAAAGCTAAAATTGTGTGTGGGTGGAGAGGAGCAGCACATAAAAGACTTGAAAAGTTTTGACAAAAATAGAGCAAAGCAGGATGAACCAATGGCCCATCCTACTCTGCTCTGTCTATAGGCGCTCTCGCTGTCTGCCGCACGAGACGCAGTGCAACAGAAGCGATTGCGCTTTTTGACTGTTCCCCGAGTACGAACCGGCTGAGGATACGTAACTTTACGACTGCTCACGTACGTCTCGTCCCAACCCGGAAGTTGGGACACGCTTGCAGTGATCCATCGCACTTTTAAAGCACAAAGTGCTTCGCTCAGCCAGTCACGTTACCCGCGCCTGAGAACAGCCAAAATTCTCTTGAGTGTGGCCACACCTTTGGAGCCGGCAAGGCGAGCCAGCCACCAGAAGGTATTCAAGTGGGTCCACACTCACCAGTTCTGCTAGTTCTTAAGCATGACTCATATAAGCTTGTGCTGCTGCCTCTCAGGCCGCTTGACACCTCTATTAATGTGACACCTCTATTAGTATTTGCTACATTTCGCTGAGGCTCACCGCCACCAGTCTATTTATCCACCATCTTTCGTTATTTCGCTATTTGCTCGGACTTGATCCGATTCTCATTGCAACGATAGGAAGTGCCGGTTTGAGCGGAGAGTCATAGTTACTCCCGTCAGTAGATAGAGACAGTGGGAATCTCGTTAATCCATTCATGCGCGTCACTAATTAGATGACAAGGCATTTGGCTATACAATGCCTACTAAAAGTTCCGGGCCACATAAATAATTTTTGAATGGTTTGAAATATCTAATTGTAATTTATAGGGATACAATGGGATCACAAAGTCTATTATTTAACCATAAAAACACTTACCTCTATACCCGCGGGGGACGGGGGGAGGGGAGGAGGGGGGAGCCAAGAAATCTTAAATGGCATGTGGAGTTGAGTGAGGGCTCGTTCGAAAGGGCTTTCTGAGACAAAAACAACGCGAGGTCCCCGAGGTCTCTACGATTTTTTTTTCGCAGAGTTATGATCCAGCAAGTCGTGTCATCATTGTGTCGCAAAATTCTACTCTTCTATCATAATCGTCTTTGGATAGCTCCTGCACTAGATGTATTTTGTAAGGATGATAGTGATGCTTCTTCAAAATTAATTTTCTGACAATAGAAATGTACTAAAAATTGTTTGGTTTGAACTCAAATGTCAATGCCCGTATGCCGGCGGTCTATGATATGCAGTAGTTGATGTTTCCTTAGAGAGTTCTCACTTGTAAACTCATTTCACGCGGTCGCTTGTGAATTTTCGAGAGCGCTTGTCTAATATCTTTTTTGGTTTAGTATTTTTCATTTTAGTACATTTTTGAAAATGCATTTAACTGATACGGAATCACTGTATTGATGATGGGAGGGTATGGCGACAGAATATGGTCCTATCGAGAAGTAGCGGATTTATTCAGTGCCACATATCCTGACCGTGAACCAATTTTAAAGTCAACTGTTGAAAGAACTGTTGGTCGTTTCCAAAGAACCGGTAAAATCCGCATTAGATGAGAGACAGTCACACGCAGTATCCTCAGAAGGTTAACGTTTGGGCCGGAATAATCTTCAATCGTATTACAGGACCGTTCCTTATTGAAAGAAACATAAATTCTCAAAATTATTGCAATTTGCTAAGAAAGCAAGTAATACCGGCTGCACACATACACACTCAGGAACGCGCGTGCCCGCGTGAAGCCTTATCTTTCTTCTGTTGTCACCGTGGGCCCTCACTATCGCAAAATCTCAATAGAAATGTTCAAATGATCATAACTCTGCGAAAAAAAAATCGTAGAGACCTCGGGGACCTCGCGTTGTTTTTGTCTCAGAAAGCCCTTTCGAACGAGCCCTTCGGAACTTTTGGTAGGCACTGTATAATTATATATTTTCCATGATACAATATATAAATTGATTACAACTTATACAATATGTACAACATAATCTATTGCATAGTGTTCGGGACCTCGACGAGATCGCCCGAATCTTTAGAAACGCTCAGAGATGAGCGAGAAACTGTGTGTAACGCGAATCCGTAGATCCGCTGGAGGTCAAGGAGATTTGAGAAAATACTCGAGTGCAGATTGTTTTAAATATTCGATTAATTTAGAATAATAGGAGCGAGCAACGGCACGTATTTCGCGACTCCGACGGAAATCTTCAAGATGTCCTGTTAATTACTGCCTTCGACGCGTTGCGGAAATCTTGTAGAGCTTCTTGCTAGAGGCTCTCGCGAGAACGGATATCTTGCACGCGGACGCCGGATGGAATTTAGCGCGAGGCTTAGGATATTCGCGATGCGGGTAACGAGCGTCGACTCTCGGCTCCAAACAATTAAAGTTCACAATGTCTTGCACTAAAGAAGTAAAGAGTACGGTGTGAGATATTACCGAATTGATTGCCGCGAGAATATGAACGCGATTGTATGCGAGACAATTCGGAACGATTTTGAGGCGAGTATCTGTTTGTCCAGCTTCCGTAGCTGACCATATGTTGTGCTCCCCAATACCAGACTATGCGTGAATCTGGGGATCTTGTAGGTTCTGAGGATTTTCAACCTCTGCTGGGGCTTTAAGGGAGCCCGTGTAATCCTTTCCAACAGCGGAAGTATGCCAATCTCCTGAGCCACAGGTCCGAGCCTACCAAACTGGACACCCAAGTGGCGCACAGTCTGGAGGACACCCATCTGAGGGATAAGATCATCAGCAACAAATGGAGGCTCTGTTAGGACCTTGATCTTCGCCTTTCCAGAGGGGACAAGCGAAAACGCGGCACACTTGGCCGGCGCCAATTCTAAGCCAACCGTCATTATGGCCGCTACTATCTTCTCCAGGGAGGTCTGAGCACCGTCCTTTGTGGCTCCGATGAGCACCAGGTCGTCAGCAAACGCAAGAACGTTAACGTTATGGCCCGACAAGTTATAGCCAACCTGGTCCGGGACCTCTGCAAGAATCTCGTTCATTACGAGGTTAAACATGAGCGGAGAGAGTGGGTCACCCTGTCTGACTCCCCTCCCGGGAAGCAGCTCATCCGACAACACTCCATCGACTTCCAATCTAAGGGTCGCCGACCGGTAGAAAGAGAAAATATACTCCTCCATATCTCTAGGCACACCATATTTGCGCAACACCTGTCCAATAGACTCGTAGCTAACGGTGTCAAACGCTTTACGCACATCTAGAGTAATAATATGTACCTGCTTCTGGTTGGTACGCGCATCAAACAGCAGCGTAGAGAGTACCGCAACGTTCTCTGCACAGCCATCTGCGGACATAAAGGCCCGCTGTCCTCGCGTCTAATAGATTACATCCGGCTAACCGGCGCGCGAGTATCTTGTGGAAATGGCGCAAAACAACCGACGACACGGAAATCGGCCGATAACAAGCCGGATCCATCAGATCAGCAGACTTCGGAATCAGGATTGTTCTAGAATACCAAAACCTAGACGGAACACTGTCAGTTGCAATGATTATGTTAAAGATTACGGCCCGCAGGATTGCCGGCACATCCGTAAACCACCGCCACACAGTCATCCCATCCAGTCCCGGGGCAGACGCCGATGGAAGCCTGATATTGATGACCTCACCTTGGGTAATGGTAGACCACACACCCTCGAGCTCCGCGCGGCCCTCATCCACAATGGCCTGCAAACGTCCAACCGACTCCGCCCCGAACACAGGTCTCCAGAACACAAACTGTTCCGCAAGAGTGGGGTGCGGTAGGCCCCCAGTATCACCATCCAGAACCTTATGGGCGGCCTTCGTCATGTTAATCCTCCAGAGCCGCTGCATGCACCGATATTCAACACGTCTAGCCTTCTTTTTCGACAGCGCCCGCACCACGCGTGACGAACTATCCTACCGCGCTGTGCGGTCACAAGATCAGAAAAGACGTTACACCACCAACCCTTCAAGGCATCGTCAGGAAATCCACCCTCGCGAAGACACACGGCAGCACGGCTCCATATAGCACCGTTCATCTCAGGTATGATATCATCATACTTCGTCTCCAATCAGTCCATCGCGGTCCCCGATCCTCGCTGAAACGGTCCAACATGCCCAATATCCGCGACAGCACACACATCCTGTTGATCAATCGACTCATCTATCCTCTGCGCAAGGTGCCGGTCTCTGTACTTTACAACCAGATTCTTGTACTTTTTTTTTCTTCTGATTCCCTTTGTTGCTTCCAATGATCAAGACGCTCTATGTCTCTCAAGCAAGTAGAGATTCACGGACACGGTTCCCGGTGGAGCCCTAGCCTCTTCCATAGCAAGGAGTCTAATCTCCTCGTCACTCCATCGTGGCTTAACACGAGTAACACCAATTTCCTCGTTATACTAAACAAGATGCGCCTTCTGCTTATGGACGCCTAGTCCTATAGCGGATGCAAAAGAACGCGAGCAAACCGGGCAGACGAAATTAGGACGGTCAGCAATCAAATCGATTTCGCCTTCTATTCCAACCACATTGTTCGTAGAACCATCAAAATCATCGATTTCATTGGGGGAGACTCCGAGGTACCTCCCCGACTATCTCTCTCTATATTAATTGATGTAGCACCAATGAAAATCCCCCGGAGGGGGCGCTACGAAAGAGGTTGCTAGCCTCAGTCGCCGCGCAAAGTGAGTCGTTGCTTTGCTATCGCAAGGATGTTAACTGCGGCCGGATTCATTTGTTGTTCCGTTTCATTCATTGTTCCCGGGGAAGGGCACCTTGACTCCGGCAGGTGACAAACCTCCTTCCCCGTACAAGGAGCAACCATGACTTACACCTGTCTAAGAGAGAGCATAAAATATAGCCTGCCTAATATCGAATCATCTTAGATCTGTCGCCCAATCTGCGCTGTAATATCGGACATATAGAAGCATCCAAGGCCGAATGGTTTGTCACGTTCATCCCAGCCTTCTCGCAGTTACGACATTTAAGTGTGCCGGTCTTGGGGCATGCTCGAGACTCGTGACCATCTCCACAGTGACCACAGGTATCGCCAACGGCTTGACAACTTTTTGCTATATGACCAAAGCCAAGGCACTTAAAGCACTGCAGGATGCGCAGATGATCCGCCATCCTACAGGAAAAAAACCCCAGATAGACGCGACCCTGGATAAGCAACCTATTTCTTACATCCGGAGGAACCTCAATAACCGCGCTAGAGGCCCTATTACCTTTTGCAGGAGATCAGTAGACAAGCCTCACAACATCGTCGGCTACTCCATCCAAATTCTGCCTGATCAGGTCTTTAACAAGCTGTGGTCCATCTACGCTAGAAGGAATGTCTCTAATCATAAGCCGCGGATTAAGTTTGCCAACGTGCTTAACGTCTATGCCTAAACTGTCCAACATCGGTTTAAGTCTGTCCAGTTCATCGCCACCGGCAACAATATGTACGGATTTATTCCGACCTTTAATAACGCGGTCGATCTTGATGCCGACCTCATTTGGCTTAATAGAAACCAAGACTGCACTACACGTAGCTTGTGCATCGGCAAACTTCCCACCTATATTCTTACCGGGAATCACTTCTATCGTCTCCTGGAGACTCCGAGCACTCACATCGGGACCAACACCATGTCCACGGAGGGGCCGCGGGACGGAACCAGCCTCAGAAGCCCGCACAATGCCAGCATACAAACGATCAGCTTCAGAACGTCCAACATGCGGTCCGTGAAGATCAGCAATCGATCCAACAGCCTGACGCACGCTGCTCTCCAAATGGCTACCTACTGTCGCGGCCACCTCAGCAACCAGAGCTTTCGTCCTTCCAGCCTCGACCGCACGCCACTCGCTCATAGCTCCGCCGATCGTCGCACTCACCAACTCACGAATCGTCCCGGCAACATCTGAGCTCATACTGCAATCAGGATCACCTCTCGGCGTTGATCTCATCATCCGCCAGATTTTGGAGGTCGTATCACGCTTAGCCTTTATCTGGATTTACGCCATCATCAACTTATTAACTGCTTTACGGTATGCAGCAATTCCTGTAGCCCCTTTTTTTTAATCGCCGATTCCTTGCTGACCGCATTAACAGAGGCAAAGTTGTAGTCGTGCCCAGCCAATACGTCCTTCATACTCTGCAGCTCGGCATCGCTCAGAGGCGGCGGATCCAAATCCAAATCGGTCGTCTGAGGTGACGTGGCCACCCTCTTTGCATTGCGCTGCGTGGCCTCTTGCCCTCGCAGGTCAGAGCCCTCATTACCGACTCGTAGGCGAAAATCCTCGCCAAGCCTCGGGGGCACAGCGGAGGGCCCCGCTTGGTGCGGGAAACCCTCCCCCGGACCACTCATCACTTATACGCCACGCACACAAGTTATTCCGGATAAGCGAGTTCTTAAACCTTAATTATTAGCTAAGATAATAAACGTACACAATTGAAAATTAGTTCGCGCGCGTCAAGGCATCAATGTGTAGCCGAAACCACCATAAAAATCTAGGGTCAAGAGGGGACCAGAAAAAAAACATCAGATTTTCAAGTTCGCAAAAAAACGACTTGGAGACACCAAAACCCGCCCAAAATGATCTTAGCGGTTCACCGGAGGCTCGAAAAATACGATGGCACTATTATTAAAAAATCACCAAATTTTGGTAATTTCTTCAAATTGTACACTAAAAATAGCATAAAAGCCGGTAAAAATAGTCAAAAACAGTACCACGATACTCTCCGCAATCGATTTGACACGTTTAATCCACTCTTAGAATCGACCAATCACGTGCAAGATCACTAAATACATGTGAAAGATACTTTACGAACTATCTAAGGCTGTGTTCCGATTCCCCACCCGGGTGCACCCAGACACCCAGAGAGCGTTCAGATTCCTCCCAAGTGCTCTCGCCGGACTCTCAAGTGAGACGTTCAAATTGTCACTCTATTCACCCGGGAGAGCGTAAAAACCACCTGGCTCTGTGAGCCGGGTGGTTTGTGAGTGAAGATGAGTGGCAATAAGTGTGGGCAATATTGAAAAATCTAAGTAATATTGTAAGTCAGAATCGGACATCAGATGCATTGAAAATTGTATATAATCTCATGTCTAATACCGGCTTTATGTATGCTATAAACCATGATGTAATAATAGCCGTGTTCCGATATTTACTGCCAGTATTGAAAATCTATAGTGTATATGACATACACTATAGATTTTCAGTACTGGCAGCAAATATCGGAACACGGCCAATATATATTATTACATCAAAAACTATAAAGCTATAAACTGCATTTGGGCAACAGGTTTTTACAGGTATTTACAGAGATTTACAGGCTTATGTCAAAAGAAAAAAAAGAAGAAATTTATACGTTGTTAATACTAATATTGACGCTTTGATTGTTAGTAAAACTGCGAAGTCGAATAGTGATAGTGTGAAAACGTTTATAGTTACAACGCACAATAATTTTTTTTCTTTGGCCGCTTTCCTTTGATAACTCAACCATTGATTAATTTCTAACTAGATAGGGCGATCACACATTACTAAGATGCCAACGCCGTTTGGAGACTTCAGATTCCTACGGAGTGCGTTCTGATTCCATTATCCTCTCAAACACTTTTCGTTAAACTCCGCCCATCACCCGCTCACCCGACTATCACCCATCGGGTGAAGAATCGGAACACAGCCTAAGATGGCCGACCAAGATGGTCGACCCACGTGTTTATGTTTCCACTATTTGATATAAATCCATCGTTTTCCGGCTACACACAACCGATTGAGACAATCTAGGGCGCAAAAAACGCCGCACAAACCACAGAACATGATGTTATGCGTATTTTAATCCAACTATCACTCTAACAGCCACAATATGTCCGACAAACTGTCATATGGCAATAAGCACGTGCGATGTTTTAGACACAAACTATTGCAAATATACGGAACTGTCACACATAATCGACCACTCCGCGTGTAGCAGATCGAAAACTGCATCGATGAAGCACAAATTTTCGGTACACAACTCACTATTTACCACCGAAAAAGATCTTTGAACACAGAGCGATCCTCGACACGTCCGAACATGACAAGAAAGTCATAGTTACTCCCGCCGTTTACCCGCGCTTGCTTGAATTTCTTCACGTTGACATTCAGAACACTGGGCAGAAATCACATTGCGTCAACACCCGCGAGGGCCATCGCAATGCTTTATTTTAATTAGACAGTCGGATTCTCCTAGTCCGTGCCAGTTCTGAGCTGAGCGTTGAATGGCAGTCGAAGAGGACGATCACGATGGCTCGCGCCACCACGGAGGCCTCGCAGCAAAGAAGATTCGCGGGAGGCCAAGGCATGGGACCGAACTCGGATCTCGGGACCGGCGCGAGAACGCCGACCGTTCACCTCGCCCAGGCCCGACACGTCAGCCAGACCCGCTTCCCGACCAAGCCCGACACGCCCCGCTCCTCAGAGCCAATCCTTATTCCGAAGCTACGGATCCAATTTCCCGATTTCCCTTACCTACGTTATTCTATCGACTAGAGGCTCTTTACCTTGGAGACCTGCTGCGGATATGGGTACGAACCGGCGCAACACTTCCACGTGACCCTCTCCTAGATTTTCAAGGTCCGAGGGGAAGATCCGGACACCGCCGCAACTGCGGTGCTCTTCGCATACCAAACCCTATCTCCCTGCTAGAGGTTTCCAGAGAACTCGAACGCTTATACAGAAAAGAAAACTCTTCCCGGATCTCCCGACGGCGTCTCCAGGTCATTTAGGGTTACCCCGACAAACACTCTTACGAGGGCCCGAATTGTATGCGGTTCCGCTGCCGGGTTCTGGAATAGGAACCGGATTCCCTTTCGCCCGACGGGCGTGTGTCTTTATATACATCATCATCAAAACGTCGCTCGCCAGCGGCAACATAACGTGCGTGCGCGAGCTCGCGCGTCCAACGCCGCCGTCTCGCTCTCGCGAGAGGGGCGTGGTGCGCGCGCGCCACGCGACATTCGTGCGCGACTCGCTCTGTTCTGCTTTGTTGTGTTTCTTTGACACTCGAGTATATTGTACGCCGGGAGACTTCCGGTTGCGACGTCGAGCAAGTCGGTTCGAGTTAAGTGCGTTCTTTGGTTTGTGCCGATTTTGTGCCGAGTTGCCGCTATTATAAATCGAACTGTTGCATAACAGCTCTAACTAGAGCTCATCTTTTTTCAAAAGTGTACTCGCTTACCACGTAGCCTACCCAGAAGATTGTTTTACACGTAATTACCGGTCTGCTACGCATCGGGCCTTTGCCCGGTGCGGGCTGGCCATCTTTGCATCGCTTTTACCTTTCGCTATAACCTTACTAACAAGATGAAACTATGCCGCCTTCGCGGGATAGAAGTAGATTACCCGTTAAAAAAAAAGACTTTAACGCCAAGGACAATGATAGTGATCCTGAAACTCAGGAAGCAATTCTCAATATGATTGCTAGCTGTCTTCCTCCACTGCCAAGCGAGTCTCCGGACAGCGATATGGAGGTCGAGCCAACTCAAGAAAAATCTCTCACTTCACAGTCCAATCAGAAAACTAGGTCTGAGAACGAATCCTCCTCTTCCGCCTCGAAAATCTCAACAGATGCAAGCGACCAAGGTCACCCTAGTTCCTCTACCCTCAAGAGGCAATCTCAAAAAATTCAAGACGAGGAAAATCCAGTTCCGAAAAAGTTTAATGCTTCGAAGCAGATCCCAGACGCTGTCTTAGCAAACAGATACTCCAATTCTTCTCAAGGACCATACGAAATTGTTGTTACGTCCACAGGATCAGTAAACTCTTCCATCCACCCTCTCACAGTGGGCCGTCTTCTCAGTTCCACCCTCAAAAAGGATATAACAGAAATCAAGAAACTAGGCTTTTCTAAAGTATCAGTACAACTCAAAACGCGGGAGGCGGCAAACAGTATAATCAATAACCCAATTCTCTATTCGAATAACCTAATTGCCAATATTCCTTCTTACAGAGTATCGAGACAAGGAGTAATAAGAAATGTACCACTAGACCTCGCTGAAAATACTATCAAGGAAGAAATTGACAGCTCGGTCGGGATCATCTCCGTGCGGAGGCTCAGCAGAAAGATTATTGATCCGTCCACAAGATCGGTGAACTACTCACCCTCCAAATCCATCGCAGTTACTTTTGAAGGGCAATCGGTCCCACAGTTTCTCTTGTACATGGTCAGGTATGAAGTTTCTCTTCTGATCTCCAAACCTTCTCTTTGCTACTCCTGTTATCGATATGGACACATAAAGTCCCAGTGCAGAGGGTAGCCTAGCTGTATCCACTGTGAGGATAAATCCCACGATAATACCTCTCCTTGCCAAAATATAAACCAACCCCCATCTTGCATCAACTGCAAAGGCCCTCACAAGACAAACGATCCTTCCTGTCCTGAATGGCTCTTACAAAAACAAGTTTTCGAACTTGCCGCACACAAAAACATTCCTATCTTACAAGGGGAGGGCGCGACGTTGGGGTCACCGAATTTAAAAAGGTTTTTATATAGTGTTGTACTCTACCAGAAGAGGGACCCCAACGTCGCGCCCTCCCCTTGTTAGAAGCAAAAAAAAACCATTCGTGGAAACAACACCAAAAGACCTAACCATATCGACTTCTCAAATTTTCCTGAGCTTGGTAACTCTCCCACCCCAGACACTCTGTACACCAATTCCTCATTTCACTCATCCCCTCCCCCTCTCTCCCCGCAATCTTATGCAAACGTCGTAAAAAACTTACAAACGATACCTCACAACCCATACCACTTTTCTTCTTCTAATAACTGTTCCCCCTCTTCGCCCTCTTTCTCGCCTTCGCATCCTCACCCTGCTACCAACGAAACTTCTCCCTCCCCTCTATATTCAAAACAATACAACCGTAACCGTAACCATAACCGTAACCCCTCCTTCAGCACAAATCAAATCTTCCCTCCTAACTCCCTCTTCATCTCCCCGGATGGTCGTCTCCCATCATATCCTAACGGCATTGCCTTCCACTCCCCTTCCTCCCCCTCCCCATCCCCTTCTCCGACCTCTCCTCCCCCAATCACTCCCCTCCTCCCTTTAACGCCCCCTCTCCCCATTTCTTTCCCCCTTCCCCAGAACTCCAGTCATCCTTCTCCCCCTGGATACCACTCATAAAGACCATTTTAGAAAAGATTTCTCTACTCCTAAAAACTTTTGGGATTCAAGAAGATCTATTAAAAATCCTCCAAGATCTTGAAAATTCTTGTCCTCCCACGCCCACGCTCGCTACTTCGACTCGCTCAGATCAATTGCAAACGAATTCGATATCATCGCGCTATCTGAAACCTGGCTTAATCCAGATTCAGTACTCTCTCTTCAAAGTTCTCATATCATTAGAAAAGACAGTCTATCACGCAACTCAGGTGGGCTCGCCCTAGCCATCAAATAAAACATTCCCTTCAAAACTTTAGATAACTGCCTCCAAATCCCTAACAAACTCGAATGTCAATCCATAATCATTCCGATCGGAAACCAATTTCTTCAAATCACCTCAATCTACAGATTTCCTCAATCCTCACTCCGCGCTACAGAATGGAACGATCTATTTATCTTCAGCAATTCCTATCCTACCTCTCTCTTAATTGGAGACTTTAATAGTCACCACACGGAATGGGGCTCTAGCCGCATTGACAGCTCAGGCGCAGCCTTGTTGTCCTCTGCACTGGACCACTCCTTCATCTGCCTCAACGATGGCTCCCCCACCTACCTCAGCCGACCTAACCAGTCCAAGTCAGTCATTGACTTATCTTTCGCTTCCCCCGCAATATATAGTTTGTGCGAATCAGTTGTTCTCTCCGACCTCCTCTTCAGCGACCACTTCCCCATTTCCATTGCAGTAAATTGTTCAGTCAAAAGACGCACCTTTTTTCCCATAAAATAAAAATGAAAAAAACAGATCAAACTCAATTCGTCTCGAACCTCACTCAAAACTACCCCTCTCTTCTGGACTGTATCTCCAACGCTCCATCCGCTTTAGAATCATACGAAAACTTCATTTCCCATCTTAAGAAGCAAGTTTCTCTCCATCCCCGACTACATCAATTTAACCACCAAAAATCGACTTCTAAGCGCTCCACTCTCCCTGCCCCATGGTGGGACGACGAATGCGAAACGGCGGTTTCTAACCGCAAAATGGCTACAAGCTCATACAGAAAAAAACCCTTCTTTCCCCATCTTTCTAAACTTAAAGAAATTAGAAGCAATAGCCAAACGCAATCTAAGATCAGCAAAGAGAAGGGGATGGAGGAATTTCTACAGCACCATTAACGAACATACTCCTCTCCAACAATTATGGAAAATGATTAAAAGGTTCAAGTCCAGTCATTTGGGCCTGTCTATCTTCCAAATCTCTTCTAACTTCGAGACCCCCGAAGGAATTAAAAACCTAATTTCATCTCTCTGCCCCCCCCCCTCCGCTCTTTGCAAACAATATTTTTCTGCCGCAGACTTCTCTAATTCAGCATCTTGTAATATGTTCGATAATCCTTTTACCTTACCTGAGCTCATCGGTCACATAAAAAACCTCAAAACTAAATCCTCACCAGGAATGGGCCAAATCGACTACAAAATGATTTCCATTTTGCCGGAACAATACTTACCCGTCTTGTTAAACATTCTCAACAATCTATTTACAGAAGGAGCATTTCCTGAGTCTTGGCAACACTCTATTGTCTTCTTAATCCCAAAAAACTCCCCGGGTAAATACAAACCAATTTCTCTCACTTCTTGTCTTCTAAAACTCATGGAGAAACTCATCCACTCCCGCCTAGAATGGTGGATTGAAAAAAAGAAATTGCTTCCGTCAAGGCAATTCGGATTCAGAAAAAGAAAATCCTGCCATGATAACCTTGGCATTTTCGTCTCCGATATTTACACAGGTTTCGCCCTCAACCAACCCACAGCCTGCTTGTTTTTAGACATCGTCGGAGCCTTCGATAACGTCATTCCAAACATCTTGACGGACGACTTAATTGAACTTGGCCTTCCTCCGAAACTGTGTCAATTTATATACAATTTCATACACCGAAGGAAACTACAATTCGTTATAAATGGTGAAATTTCCAACCCTTTTTACTTCTACAAGGGCGTCCCCCAGGGCTCAATCCTAAGCCCTCTTCCTTTTAACATCTACATTTCAAAATGTCAAAAAATTATCGGCAAAAAATGTAAATTGTCCAATTCGCCGATGATATAGCTATCTTCTCTAGATCACCTAACATTGACCAGTCTCTAAGAACTCTCGAAATAGCTGCAAACAAGCTCGCTGCCCACCTGGACTCCAAAGGCCTCGCGATTTCTCCCTCTAAGTCAGCCCTAATTGTCTTTTCCAGACATAGGAAAAACTCACATTCCCACTCAATCAACCTTCTATACTCGATGGTCACATCTTCCACGTCTCACAGATTTCTCGGTATTATCATGGACTCAAAGCTCCAAGGCAATCTACACACAGAATACTTGTCTAAAAAAATGTACTAAACTCTTAAACATACTCAAATCTCTACGAGGTGTCTGGTGGGGTGCCAACCCCGACTCGCTCCTCAACATCTACAAATTCTTGATCAGAGGCTCAATAGAGTATAGCTTTCCATTCATTCGCATTAATAATTTTACCCAATTGGAAAAGCTTGAAAAAATCCAAAGACAGGCTATCCGGATAAGCCTTGGCCTAAGACAATCGACCCCTTCAAACGTTCTACTCTCGGAATCTGGCATAGGTCCACTGAGATTCAGACTAATCTTCCTAGCTGCGAAATTCATACTAAAAAGCTTTGCTTCCAATGACAACCGGGTCATCGACAAGCTTTTTGATCTCCAAATCAGCTTAATAAATAACCACAAGTTCGACATATCGACTAATTTCATCCTGTACCCAACTTTTCTCAAATTCAAAACTTACAAATCTAAAATCGCCTCTTTTGACCTACTGCCTATGTATAATCACGAATACGAATCCAACTTTCCCATAGCAGACATCCATATTACTCCCTCGGCTATCGTCGATGAAATCAAGCAGGCTCCCATTCCGCAACTAATATTTATGGCTACCTATAATCATCTCATTTGAGGAAGGAAATGCTTTTTCACGGATGCTTCCAAAACCGACTCCCAGGACTATGTCGGTTTTGCATTCTACTCCTACTCCCCCCACACTAGTCGTCAATTTAGAATCAACGGCCAGGCCTCCATTTTCACGGGAGAGACTTTAGCCCTGCTAAAATGTCTCGACTATATACTCGATAACAAAATAGCAAACTCTTCTATTTTTACCGATTCTCGAAGTTTAGTCGATATCCTATCTTCTGCAAAACCCCTGTGTGCGCGAGTGAACGCGGGAGCGCGAGGATCGCGTGAAATGGACACGATAGTGTTTTGTAAAAAGACAGTCAATTTATTAAGAACAATAAATAGTTAACAAGTTCTTTGTCGATCAGATTTATTGCTGTTTACGCGCGCTCTGATTCGCGGCGAGCCGGGCGCCGCGCGAGATGTCCGCCAGGGCGCCAATTTTTGAGCGTGATTAAGCCGCGCTTTATTATCACGCTCGTTATAATAATTGCTGTTGTATTTATTTGAGTTCGATTTTGAACACCCTGAGAGACCTAAATTACCTAATTTACGAAATCAAGGAAAGACTCAGAACAACCAAACTTTTGAACTGCAATATTTCTATAATTTGGATCCCTAGCCACTCAGGAATACTAGGGAATGAAACTGCCGACTTTCTCGCCAAAAGAGTCATGCGCACGGGGGAACCAGTCTCGGAACTCATTCCACACAGCGATTTTTACTCCTTGGCTCGTACTCACTACATCTCTTCATCTAACCGCACTCTGACCGCTCAATCCAATCTCAAAGGCAAACTGTACTTCAACCTGCATCCTTCCTTCTCTCCCAGGCCTTGATTCCTATAGCTCGGCCTTGACCGCGAGGAAATAGTCACGGCATGCCGAATCAGAAGCAACCACTACAACTTACACGCCAGTCTATATCGCTGTAACATCATATCCTCGCCTGCATGCGAATGCGGTCACCCATCACAGGACATAAACCACACTCTATGGATCTGCCCCAGACACCAAGACCATAGACCTTACCTGCTCAAGAAATTGGAGGAAAAATCCAAGAAGCCTCCTCCCTTTGACGCATTCGACCTCCTCTCAATACCCTCCGCTGGAATCATCTCATGCTTGGCCTCTTTTTTAAAAAATGCAATCTGAATATCTGAAGATATAAATTGACACAATCCTTACAGAACCTCTATCATCATCACAAATCGACTTGGCCGAGTGGGCCAGTATTATCGGGCCCGGAGCCATTCATCAGAAGAAGAAGAAGTATTGTACGCCGTCATTGACATAGGATTTCTCCTAGGGCTTAGGATCGACTGACCCGTATGCAACGGCTGTTCATATGAAACCCTTCTCTACATCAGTCCTCCAGGGCCTCGCTGGAGTATTTGTTACTACCACCAAAATCTGCACCGACGGCGGCTCCAGGCAGGTTCGCGCTCAGACCCTTCTGCGCTCACCGTCGCGACCCTCCTACTCGTCAGAGCTTCGTGACGACGCGAGAGACCTTGCGACATCGTGCCAAGAAGACACGACGCGTCCGGCGCTCCCGTTGCCGCCCCACTTTCCGCTGACGGCAGAGTATAGGCTCGATGCTTCAGCGCCATCCATTTTCAGGGCTAGTTGCTTCGGCAGGTGAGTTGTTACACATTCCTTAGCGGATTCCGACTTACATGGCCACCGTCCTGCTGTCTTAAGAAACCAACACATTTCATGGTGTCCCATGAGCGTCGAGTTGAGCGCCTAACCTCTGCGTTTGGTTCATCCCACAGCGCCAGTTCTGCTTACCAAAAATGGCCCACTTGGCACTCTGATCCGAGATGCTCGTGGCTTCATAATTCAAGAAAGCCAGAGATTTCACCCATTTAAAGTTTGAGAATAGGTTGAGGCCGTTTCGGCCCCAAGGCCTCTAATCATTCGCTTTACCAGATGAGACTCGTTCGCGTTTCGTGGGAAACGGTTGAGTGCCAGCTATCCTAAGGGAAACTTCGGAGGGAACCAGCTATTAGATGGTTCGATTAGTCTTCCGCCCCTATACCCAGTTCCGACGATCGATTTGCACGTCAGAATCGCTACGAATCTTCATCAGGATTTTCCCTGACTTCGTCCTGACCAGGCATAGTTCACCATTTTTCGGGTCCCAACGTGTACGCTCTGGGTACGCCTTTTTTCGCGATGAGAACGAGATGCCCAGGGAGTGCGAGACTCCATCGCGACGCGGCCCATCCTCCCTCGATCGACGGCCAGGGTCGATCTTCACTTTCATTACGCTTTTAGGTCTCGCTACAAGTCCCAATGACTCGCGTACATGTTAGACTCCTTGGTCCGTGTTTCAAGACGGGTCCTAAGAGTACCCAAAGCAGTAGCGTCGCCGACCGGTATAAATCCCCCTCGCGACCCACAAAGGAGGCAGAGGGACGTTCGACAGGCCTGTCGAAAGTGAGCCGTACTTTAACCAACAGCGGGCCAGGACCTGGAACGGCGCAAAGTCCGTAACCTCCGAGTACTGTGGCGCGCGCTTGCGACGGCCTCGACGCACCGTAAACAGTGCGGCCTGATACCTTGCGCGTACCGCCGAGCAGCCGGCCGGGCGACCGGGGGTTTGTCGCGTGCCGTTTTAATAACGACGCGACATTCACCGCTCCCGGGCCGTAGACCGATACCAAGCGGGTCGCGACGTTCTACTTGGGGAGAAGTGCACGACGACGAGCGCCGGACATCGACGCACGGTAGCGTGCCCGCGCGAGAGCCGCGGGACATCGCCCACCAACGCACAATAGGAGGAAGAGCACCTTTCATGGACAAAATTCGGCCGACGATCGAATTTTTAACCGATTTTAAAGTTGTTTTTTTTAATTTGTTGGAAATTGAATAGGCTATAAATATTTTCTGCGTAAATTTTGATTATGGTCCAAATTAAAAATGGCGGATGCAATAAAGTGGGCATAAAATATCAGAACTGTACGATTACGAATGAATTTGTAACAAAACGTGCACGTATTCAAACAAAAATATTATTATATCTTTGTATAGTCGATAATTACTAATCTACAGTTTGATTAAAAAAAATAGCCAATCCAAGATGGCGGAAATCTTTATAAATAGCCGGAATTTCATGAAAATCGGTTTTAATGGGTTTTTGGGATTACTGTTTATAAATCTGAGATTAAAATGACAAAATTCAAGAAGCGAATCCAATATGGCGGCTAAGAAAAAAAAAAGTTATTCGTTTTCCATGAAAACTTGTGTAACAAATTTTTGTGGTTATTAATTACGAGTGGTACCCGTTTGACCACGTTAATATTGACCACGGTCCCGATTGACCACGTTGCGATTGACCACATTGATATTGACCACGTTGATATTGACCACGGTCCCATTGACCA